>NC_143488.1:12270015-12570015 GCF_027475165.1 Benincasa hispida | reverse complement strand
AAGCAACGCAAAAGTGGAGGATTGTGACACGTGTACGCCTAACGGTTGTGCAGATTTGACGGTCTGATTGCATAACAGAAGGAATAATATCCCACCATCTTCAGAATTTCCATAACAAAAGTGGGGACCACAAGGCTAGAGTCAAAGATCTTCACCTATAAATACACTATAGAGTTCACAAAAAAAAGATGGCTACTGGATACAGGGCGAATTGATATTAGGTCATTGAGAGAAAGGCTGAGCTGAGTGTTAAACTAAAGAAATCCAGGAAGAAGAAGAGACAAGGCCAAGATGTGAGTCTCAGTGTTAATCTGCCAGATCCCTACACAAAGCTCTATATTCAGATCCCTACTACTGGTTGAGCAAGCCTGAGAGGGAAGCTCATCCTTTCACACGATCTATTCATATCGATAAGTAAATCTCCATCCAAATCGGTGCCGAGACGTTGGCACTTGATTTTATTTGTTTCTAACTTCTTTCATCATTGTATTTCATCTTTTTTACCCCTTCATTCACACACCATGTATCAGATGCTAAACAGATATATTGAATGTCTTGATCGTTTTCATTACCACTTCTCTACCTATTTCCGTTCCTCCATTTATCGCTTTCTTCATGAAGTGTTCTTAATCCCTGGTAGTTAATATGAATTAAACGAGTACTTAATCGGTGTTAAAGAGATAATTGCGTTTAGCTAAGGCATGCTAGACGACATCTTCACCTGTGAGAGTAGAAATGAAGATGTCATTCTGATCTATCGAGAGAAGGTCAGAAGAATGCGTTAACTAGAGCGAGTAGTACTTCCAGAGATGGAACCAACCTTTCGTTCATTACGTTCGTCTCTATTTCACCACAGAGATGTGGAAACACGACCGATCACCGAGAGGTGTACGCTGAGGGAAAAACGGAACCGTGTTTATCACTTTAACGCAATTAAGGAACTTACGATGTTTATACTAGTTATCTTTCTCTTTCTACTTTGTACATAAGACTTTCCATCGCATCACATGATCTGTGTATAATCTTCACAGCCAACTTTGACCTCAGTATCTTGTACATGAAGTCTATATCTTGTACCATCTTAGCTTCGGTTTATTGCACTTTATTTTATTATCGCATTTTTACTGCTTTCCTTTACTTTATCGCAACTTTATATTATTGTACACAAATCCTTTTATTAAATTGAACAACCTGGTTGCATGTATCATAAACATAATGCAATAACCTCAAACAATCCCTATGTTCGACCTCGGATCACACCGAGAAAATTGCGAGGGAATTATACTTGGTTCCAACACAAGGAAACTTGTGACAACACATAGCATACTACAAGTACTAACGCATATCTAGAAGTAGTATTGCATGAATTAAGTCAAGTCAGGTTATTAGTGCATAACATTGGACTTGAACCGTTCGTGCATAACATCGCATTAACCCAGCGTTACAAGTTTATGGCAACATGAGCTTGTAGCACATCATCTAAGCATCGCATACATATTGCGTTCATCAAGTTTATGACACCGTTGCTGAGGACTAGTTAACGGTTTATTGTTTGAGCATGTTTGTTGTATTTTGCAGGACAGATCTCATTGTACTGACTATTCAACGCGGAGAGCAGCTTGACGGTTTATGAGTACTGGTGCTGAACCAGAATTCAAAGCTGTCCCTGAGTTTGAGCGTACCTTTTGCACACGGGCACGTCAGAATCAGATTAGACGAAAGAACGTAGCAAGCATGGTGGACAACAATGATAATGCGGTACCGGTAGAGAATCAAGGAGCTGTTCGGCCAGTGCAGGATCCTGTTTTCCTGACAGCTGACTGCAACATTCCCATGAGGAATTATGCGGCACCCAATCTCTATGATTTTTCGCCTGGGATTTCGAGGCCTATTGTCGAGGAGAACGCAAGGTTCGAAATTAAGCCGGTCATGCTTCAGATGATCCAAAATGTTAGGAAATTTGGGGGTCTGCAAGATGAAGACCCACATGCCCATCTGACCAGCTTTTTCGAAATGTGCGGCAACTTCTCTCTACCTGGCATAACCCCCGAGAGTATAAGACTGTATTTGTTCCCTTACACTTTGAGGGATGAGGCCAAGAAGTGGGCTCACTCACTGGTACCAAATGAAATTACATCGTGGGATCAACTAGTGGAGCGATTTATAAAGAAGTTCTTCCCACCAGCCGTCAACACAAGGTGACGGAAGGACATGCTGAACTTCGAGCAAAAGAAGAATGAGACCCTAAGCACCGCCTGGGTGTGATTTAGAAGATTTGTGAAAAACTACCCGCATATCGGAATCCCCGATTGCGTCTTGATGGAAACTTTTTATAACGACCTGAATGGATCAACGCAGGCTGTTGCTGACGCCTCCGCGACAGGAGGTTTTATGGATAAAACATACACAGATGCTAAGGTCATCCTCGATTGACGAAATAGTGAAATTCCCATTGTCCTTGTAGAGACAATGACCACGTTGGCCGCACAGATGGACGCGGTGACCTCTATCCTCCAATCGATGGCAATTAATCAAGGAGTCATCCCTCAACAATCAGCGCAACCTACTGCGCCGGCTCAAGTGGTCGCAATAAGTTGTGTCAATTGTGGCGGGGTTCATGTAGCTGAAGTGTGCCTATCGAACATCCAGCAAGTATACGCCATCCAGAACAACCCCTTCAGCAACACCTATAATCCCGGTTGGAGGAGCCATCCTAACTTCGGTTGGGGAGGTAATCCCAACCAAGGGGACCTAATCACCCATCAAGGTGGTGGACGAGGGAATCCGCCTTTTCACCAAAATTCAAATCCAGGGCAGCCGAGACAGTCTAATCATCAGTAACCCTTATCTTCTAACACTTCTGGAAGCTCTTTGGAGAACCTGCTGAAGCAATATATGGATAAAAATGACGCAGTGATGCAAGCGCAGGCGTCTTCAATTAGAAATTTGGAGATCCAGGAGGGCCAGCTGGCTTCCGAGCTGAGAAGCAGAGCACCAGAAACGTTGTCTAGCAATTCAGAGGCCCCAGGATCTACAGGAAAGTGGGCAGGTAAGTAGGACAACCTGAAGAGATGTGAATTGCGTCCTTCAAGAAACGCATCTGTCGGTCCATATCTCACCACTATGTTTAATGCTTTCTTAAATTCTTGTCTCTTTGAATTCTTGAATTTTGTCTTCACTTGCTTATTTAATTCGTTCTTGACTTTATGAATTGATTTCTTCATTTATTTCCATATAGTCTTTAATTCTTTAAGCTTTTTTGTAATTAATGCGTTAAGCTTTAAATGGTGAATGATTGAGTAATAAATAAAATTTATTCCCGCAAGTCATCACACTTGCGTTGACGAAATAATAAAATAAAATAAAAAGAAAATCAAACAATGAACAACAAGTATGAAGGCAATAATGGACGCATCTTGAACCAATAAGATACACTTTGCGTTTACTCAACTCAACTGTACTGAGCTGAGGGGTGTGTTGCACTCGTATATATCCTTTGCCCGTCCTTAGCTAAATGCACTATGTTGAGGTATCCTCTAGAAATGTGTTTGGTTAAGGGGTGTGTTGCGGGGATGTATGCATTGTTACCCGTCCTCTGCGAAGATGCATTTACATTGGTGAGCACATTGCATTAATCTTTATCTTGCATCCATTTGAATAAAATATTAAAAGATAATTCTTTTTATGATTTGGGGGAGTCCAATCATTTCGTATCCCAAAGTAATGATGATTCGACAAACAAAAGGACATTTTTTCTGAAATTCCATAAGTGAGGGAAATCGAACGACGCGCCTTTTGAGTGTTTCAAGGCCTGTCGCCGCAAAAATCGCGTTGGGCCCACTGTGGCCCAACCTATAAATAGGACCCTAACCTCATTTTGGAAAGGTTACCTCATATTTGCAATCAGAAACCTTAGCGCCTTAGCATACAAACTTCCTACTTCCTCAGCATTCTAGCGTTTTACTAATTCTTCCGAGCTTAGCTTCCATGGCTAACCTACCCCTGACCATGTAGCCATGCAAAAGGCAGCATTTCTGGCTGCCAGTCGCAGGCTCGCCGCCAAAGCCCACACTATCCCCAGAATCGTCGGGAGAACCCGGAGAAACACCTTGGCCATTAGATCTCCTCTATTCAAAAGGGGATGAAGCACTGAAAGCATGCCTATTCCAACACCTCCCGTCTGAACTGAGAGTGAAAGGAAGAGATGCGATGATACGAAGGTGTTTGGCAACATCCTGTGTAACCTGGAGCTAGAAGGTGGTCTACTCGAGACAGGGGTTGTAAATCAACCACTGTCTATGGTGGAGGAGACGATGATGGTGACGGAAGAAGTGGTGGTGGTGGAGGCAGTAGCGATTGAAGAAGAACAAGAAAAAGAAGAGGAAGAGATTACGGTGGAGGAGGCCAAGGAGGCAGAAGTTATGTTGGAGACCCCTGATGTTGCGTTGGAGGAGGTTACAAGGGAGGCGCAACCAGACGTGGCTAAGAAGAAGAAGAAGAAGAAGAAGAAGGGGGAAGGAAAAGGGAAGAAGATGAGAAGACATTGTTGGAAGAGAAGAAGAAAAAGTGCGAAGTTAATTTGCGGCGTTTAATGAGGAAAAAGGGCAAAGAACTCGCAGGGCGTGAGAAGAAGGAACAATGTAGAGAGCGGGAGAAGAAATAAAAACAAGCAGTCCACCTTGCATTGGCTAAGGAAAAAGGCAAGGCAATCGTGGAGAGCAGCAAGCCCATATCGGCCAGGAAGCGTTCATCGAAAAGAAAGGAGAATGATGACATGTTGATTGAGATGGGCTTCTATCCCGCACCGACACCACTACTTGACCTCATTACAAGTGTGATTGTAGAACATGGATGGGACACATTCTGCCAGTGCCTATCTACTATTGTGTCTCAGGTAGTGGGGATTTCTACCTCGGGCATCTACATGGAAACAGGGATGTGGTGACCTTTAAAGGAGAAATAGTATCCTTCAGCACAAGGGACATCAAAGAAATATATCAAATGAAGGACAACTGTGATGCACCAGGGAATAAAATTATTGATGATCCCACGGAGCAACAGATGGAAGATGCACTGAGGATATTAACGCAACTGAGCACGAAGTGGTCGGTTTCACTCAAAGTCATCCGCACCCTGGAGTCCATGTCCTTGCTTTCGGAGGGAAGGCTCTGGATTTACCTGGTCAAGAAGCGGCTGATCCCAACAACGCATGACAGAACTGTCTCAAGGGATCAGGTCATGGCTGCATACTGCATCGCATGCGGCATTCTTATCGACATAGGACAATTGATTGCAAGGCAGATCAGATCATTGGTGGCGCATATCCGAGGGCAGTACTTCTTCCCGTGAATCATTTCAAATCTATGCTTGTCTATGGGCGTAGGCGTTGATGAAGAGCCCATGCCAGAAGTCCACAGCCTCATCAACATCAAAATTTTGAGGATGCTCCTCAAAGACTCCCCACACTACCCCGAGCTGCAAGCAAAGAGGCGGTGATCGATTTGAATGCGCTGCAAGAACCCAGGCCAAAAAGACGACGCAAAAAAGAAAAGGGAAAAGAAAGGGTTCAAGAGTAACCAGCGTAAGATCCAGACCCTGCGAACCTTCTTCCCTTAGTTATTTACCCTCCAACTCCCCCTAGCCCACTCACACAACCTTTTTCTCCACTTCACGAACATTTTACTAATATCTTCCTTGTCCCAACCTCCTCACCTGTTTACCCAGCAGCCTCACCTTCACCATCAGCATCATCACCGCAACCCACCATTCCACCGTTGCAAGTTGATGACCCACACGATTTGGGTGAAGGCACCTCTACCCAACCCCAAAATGATGCTGGCGAAACATCGCAGGCACAACCCTCCATCACCTCTATGGCTACTGAGTTAGCGGAAATGAGATCCCTCTTCTCCCAACAACAACAACTTTTCTCTAAACAAC
The DNA here is from genome assembly GCF_027475165.1 of Benincasa hispida. NCBI lineage: Eukaryota > Viridiplantae > Streptophyta > Magnoliopsida > Cucurbitales > Cucurbitaceae > Benincasa > Benincasa hispida. The sequence continues at coordinate 12,564,075 of NC_143488.1, read as the reverse complement.
AACACTTCTTCAACCAATGATTTGAAGTGGTAATGGAGCAGATTGATGATATTCAATGCAGTGCTGCCACATCAAGAGAGGCGCTGATCAACATGCAGCGCAACATTTATAAAGTCCATATGCACTAGAGACTGATTGCGGAGCGTAATCACGAGTACTTCAACTTTCTCACCGCATATCTTCATTATCCGATGGTGCCCCTACATCTCTGGTAGCACTTAAATTTTGAAGAAGCTCCCCCTGCACCACATCAAAATCCACCTCCAAACCCGCCAGCCCCTCAGCAATAATCCTCCTATATTTTTTTTTCTACACGACCATTATATATTCTTTTATGAGTTAATCGAATTCTTTGATTCATGTACAGGCACAAATTTTGTATTGCGTTAATTTGTAATTCTTTGTATATTTTGTTAATATTCAATACAATGAGTACATATTCACTCCATTTTTGCATGTGCCTTTTTCTTTATCATCCTTTGTCAATACTTGCGATGTTCTAAATCTTTTACTTCTATGTTCTTCATTGCGTTGTTATAATGTAATATATGTTTATACTTAGAAACATTTCCCATACTTTGTGAATTCTGACTAACACTTAGTTAATTCTTAGCTTAGCAGTACTTTACCTTTTATCTCTCAAAGTTCTACTCAAACCTTCTTTTTGAAATTTTATTCTAAGTGTTTGTCTAGTCTATCCAAACAATGCAATGATGACCTTGCTCATCTTTAAATCTGGGGGTGGGAAAGGTCTACGCAGATAAGATTAAAAAAAAATTCATACAAAACTCCAATGTCAGTGTAAGGGAAATCCTTAAAAATGTTCCCAACCTGATAAGAGTTTAGTTGTGAAAGAAGCCTGCTCGTAGTTGGATGTTCGTATGACACCCGTAGGAGCAAGCCAAAACGAAGGTGGGTTTCCAAGATCAACGCAATATGAAAAAGAGAAGAAAAATAAATGCAAGAGACAACTCCTTTGATTATCATGAGTTAAAGTTGAAATTGGCATACAACCGTAGTTGGATGTTCGCATGACACCCATGGGGACAGGCCAAAACGAAGAATGTAACCATGACCAACAGTCTCTAATAAATAACACAAAGTTTGACCATCGCATATTGATATATTGAGTTGTTTTGACAAAGACGAGATAAACATTCTATTTTCAAAAGAATTTTGTTATGTAGAAGAATAAAGTAGGGCTTGTTAAGAATTAACAAGGATAGAAGGAAATTGCGATGTTAAGTAATGTGCCTAAGTGAAACATTCGGAGCAACCAGTCGACGCAAAAATATAGGATAGGAATTAAACTCTATTGCCTAAGTAGAAGATATGCTTGAGGACAAGCATAAATCTAAATTTGGGGGTGTGATATCTTATAGAAATACAAGTTATTTATACTACCTTATCTATATATTTTGGCCAAAAGAGAATAAATATGTGCCAATTGTATGAAAATTAGCTTCGAAATACAATAATTATAAATCATCGCAAATACACCCACTAACATCATTAATATGGAAGAAAATGAGACTTCTACTCTGTTTTGCAGGAAACCAAGTCACCGTTTGTGATCAAGGCTTAAGAGAAACTGACCAACGCATCTTTGTCATATTGCGCCCGTCAATCCACAGTGAAAAAGATGATTAATATAATAATGGCACAATGCGATAGCCAGTCCGGAGCTGACTTTCAACCATATACGGTAGTAAAAACAACACCGCATGCGAACACTCGATCGAAAGATGAAGCTAAGTAATGCAAAAGCGGAGGATTGTGACACGTGTATGCCTAACTGTTATGCAGATTTGACGGTCTGATTGCATAATAGAAAGAATAATATCCCTCCATCTTCAGAATTTCCATAACAAAAGTAGGGACCACAAGGCTGGAGTCAAAGATTTTCACCTATAAATACCCCATAGAATTCATAGAAAAAGGATGGCTACTGGATACAGGGCGAATTGATATTAAGTCAAACTGAGTGTTAAATTGAAAAAATTTGGGAAGAAGAAGAGAAAAGGCCGAGAGGTGAGTCTCAGTGTTAATCTGTCAGATCCCCGTCGTGAAGCTCTATACTCAGATCCCTGCTACTGATTGAGCAAGCCTGAGAGGGAAGCTCATCCTTCCACACGATCCATTCATATCGGCAAGCAAATCTCCATCGAAATCGGTGCCGAGACGTTGGCACTTGATTGTATTTGTTTCTAACTCCTTTCATCATTGTATTTCATCTTCTTTACCCCTTTATTCACACACCATGTATCAGACGCTAAATAGATATATTGAATGTCTTGATCGTTTTCATTACCACTTCTCTATCTATTTTCGTTCCTCCATTTATCGCTTTCTTCATGAAGTGTTCTTAATCCCTGGTAGTTAATATGAATTAAACAAGTACTTAATTTGTTTTAAAGAGATAATTGCGTTTAGCTAAGGCATGCTAGACGACATCTTCACCTGTGGGAGCAGAAGTAAAGATGTCATTCTGATCTATCGAGAGAAGGTTAAAAGAATGCGTTAACTAGAGCGAGTAGTACTTCCAGAGATGGAACCCACCTTGTGTTCATTACGTTCGTCTCTATTTCACCACAGAGATGTGGGAACGCGGCCGATCACCGAGAAGTGTACGCTGAGGGAAAAATGGAACCGTGTTTATCACTTTAACGCAATTAAGGAACTTGCGATGTTTATACTAGTTATCTTTCTCTTTCTACTTTGTACATAAGACTTGCCATCGCATCACATGATCTATGTATAATCTTCACAGCCAACCTTGACCTCAGTATCTTGTATATGAAGCCTGTATCTTGTACCATCTTAGCTTAGGTTTATTGCACTTTATTTTATTATCGCATTTTTACTACTTTCCTTTACTTTATTGCAACTTTATATTCTTGTACACAAATCCTTTTATTAAATTGAAAAACCTGGTCGCATGTATCATAAACACAACGCGATAACCTCAAACAGTCCCTGTGTTCGACCTCGGATCACACCGAGAAACTTGCGGGGAAATTATACTTGGTTCCAACGTAAGGAAACTTGTGACAACGCATAGCATACTATAAGAACATCTATTAATAACACATATCTAGAAGTAGTATTGCATGAATTAAGTCAAGTCAGGTCATTAGTGCATAACATTAGACTTGAACCGCGCGTGTATATCATCGCATAAACCCATCGTTACAAGTTTATGGCAACATGAGCTTGTAGCACATCATCTAAGCATCGCATACATATTGCGTTCATCAGTGATCATAGTGGGGTAGTGGCAAACTCCAAAGAGCCAAGGAGTCACCGGCGTGGTAAACACATAGAGCGGAAGTATCATCTGATCCGCGACATAGTGCATCGAGGGGACGTGATCGTCCTGCAGATCGCTTCGGAGCACATTGTTGTTGACCCGTTTATGAAGGTTCTTATGGCTACAGTGTTTAAGGGTCACCTACGGAGCATGGGTCTATAGGATTGCCCGCGGCTGAACTAGGGCAAGTGGAAGATTTTATTGTACTAGGCTTTTATGCCCTAGTTTATTGTTTTGTACTAAGTTTTTTGTACACCCCACTTCGTTTTAGGACAAGTGGGAGATTGTTGGGGTTGATGCTCTAAAGTCTCGTGTCCTGTAGTTTTTAAACAGTATATACGAACACCAGTGATTGTTAATATATGATATTTACTTCACATCTTGTTGTTTTGCTCGGTTATTTGTTTTATTTGCTTTACCACAAACCAATAAACATAAAATCCCTGGTTATCTGTATGTGACTCAAGTATGTATGTAGTGACATACAAGTGGATCATGTCTTGAGTGATAACAAAAATGGTCTGTAGTATATGGATATAGGAAGGAAACCTTATCCTGGTAATGCTACGAACGTGGCCCACTTTGTGGAATAGTCACAAGTGTTGTGACTTGTGAGCGAGGGCATCCTATACAAAGAGTTTGTATAAGACCTGACCACGAAGTGTTAATGTCTCATTATATAACACCGTTCATGCCAGAGACTTCACTTCACTAGGATGACCATAGGTAACATGACCTTAATCCTGAGTGAGTTGGGAACTCCTGCCATTGAGAGCGGTCCTTTAATTTGTATAGGTGCACCATTTTGGGGACTTGTCTGATTTGGGAGCTGGGAACTCAGCTACACAAGATGGAATTCACTCCTTCCCCGAGGTAGGGGTAAGTAGATAGATGGCTTCCTTAAGGGCTGATTCCGGGGCTTGAATGATGTGGCGCCACACACCTTCTCTTGGCCCCAAAGGTATTCACAAATAGTTGGACTATGTTGTATTGTTCATTAGAGGAATCAGTGATACTTAAGGAATGAGATGTAAGTACAGGGGAAAAACGATAAATTGGCCCAATTGTACTTACGAGCATCTGTGAAGTGTCATCGTACTCCTGATTGGTTATATTCGATGGACACAGAAATATATTTGTGGTAAGAAGAGTTCAGCTGTTGGTCATTAGTGGAATCACTGACAGTTAACGGATGGTGAATCTCGTGGCTAAAGAATTTAGTTAGCTATTCACGTATTGTTAAAGCTTCGAGCCACAGGTCCATTAGGTCACCTGGGTAGCTTGGATAAAGTCAAGAACCAGTGTTTGGGTTAATTTGAAATGTTCAAATTGACTAGAGGAAGTCAATTATATATGATATAATTGGACTGGTTAATTATATATGATATAATTGGCTAAATCTGTGAGATACATTATTTTATAGGAAATTAGATATAAATGTGATTTATATCAAGTAGAGGAGAAAATACTATAGTAGATATATGATATCAAACTATCGGATATAAATATAATATGATTATATTTATTAATTAAATTAATTGATTAATTGTTTGATAATTAACCGATAAATCAACGTTCAAACGTGGGAAGTGTGGCTGCAAAGGTTATGGTAACCGGCGGGTTAAAGCTATGAAAATCATTTTCATTTTATTATTTAATCGTGCATTCGTATCGCCCGCGCCCAAAAATAATCCGTGAAAGAGCGATCGCGAGAACCTATATGATAGAAGCTCGTTGGTCTAAACGATCGTCTATTTCACGCGTTCTCTAAACGATCGTATACATATTTTCTAAACGATTGTTTAGTTTTTCCTAATCGATCGTGTAGCTCTACTATATGATAAGCCTTTCCGCTATATGATAGCAGAGTTCATCTCCCACTTGCTTATCGTCTACATGACGTCTTCTTCTCCGTCCTCTACCAAACTCACCAAAGCCCACTCTTTGGGTTTTTTATGCCGAGGATACCCGAATTTCTCTTGTGGTGGTGTCGTCCTCATGACATCGTTCGTGTACATTCAGATCGTGTTGTTCCAGTCGACAGACTTGCCGGGTACTGATAGATCGGTGGGAGGTTTTCCGCTGCTTTAGGTTCAGTCGTTTAAAGAGTGTCTTCATCTGGTATGAACCTTTTCCTTGTGTTTTATTGTATTCTGAGTATTATGAGTTTAATATGCATAACTATTTGTATGGAATGTATATCATTTATATTTCGGTCACTGTGTAATCGGAGCGATCTAATCTTGCTCATGGAACTCTCGGTATGAGATCCTTCAACTACATCCTCCAACTTTTGAATTGTTATTGACCGTTAAGTCTATTTGTTTTATGATTGTTAACGTGAAGATCTAGTCATCTAGGATAACAAGTGGTATCAGAGCTCAGTGAATAGTTCAAGACAGCTCCAAGATTGAATTCTTGATCCAAAATAGTCAATCATGAGGACCAAGAATGGCAACTACCAGATATGAGATTGAAAAGTTTGATGCTAAGACAGATTTTAAACTATGGAAAGTAAAGATTGAAGCAGTCTTGGGACAATAGAATACTTTACTGGCCATTATGGACCATGCAAAGTACTCTGAAACAATCTCTAAGGCAGACAAAAAGACGATTGAGGTAAACACGTATGAAACCATTGTTCTAAACATCACAAACAGTGTTTTGAGGCAGATTGTAGATCGACCTACTGCCTATACCTTATAGAATAAATTGAATGAGATATATCTCAATAAAGGCCTTCCCAACAAAGCTTTCTTGAGGGAATGATTCTTCACCTACAAGATGGATGCAATAAAGTCTCTCATGGATAATCTAAATAAGTTCAAGAGATTATCTTTTGAATTCAAATCATCGAAGATAATATTAGGGAAGAGAATGATGCGTTCGTATTATTAAATTTTCTACTAGAATCTTTCAAAGATGTGAAGACTGCCATGAAGTAAGATAAAGAAAGAATTACCACAGAAGCTATCATATGAGTTGTGAGAGTCAGAGAACTTGAGTTGCAAATGAGTAAGAAGGATCAACAGGAGCTGAAGGCTTGTTCTAAAAGGGGAAGAACAAAAACATTGGGATGGGGAAATAGAACAATGGTGATAAGTCCAAGAAAAAGTGCTATTTTTTCACAAAATGGGGTACATGAAAAAGGATTGCTATTCCTTGAAGAGAAAATTGAACCAACAAAACAAAGGGGGTAAACAGACCGAGGTTGCTGTAGGGGAGAATTCCCTTATCTATTCAGATGCATTAGCTCCTACAGAAGAAGGTGGACACCAGAATACTATGGAGACTCATGACTGGGGTGTGGGAGGCACCTTTTGGGGATGTTCAATGCCATAGGCTGTGAGAATAGGGGTGTGGGAGGCACCTTTGGGAATGTTCAATGCCAATAAGGATTCTATAGTGGTTTTGGTGGCAACCAAGGTAAATTGTTTATAGGTCTTCAAGGATGTGTAAATGGCATACTCAGCCTTGTTGACAACTGATGAAGAACCTACAATAGATGAGTTGTGGCACAAAAGGCTCTCATATATTAGTGTGAGAGAGCTACAAGTGCTCTCTAAACAGAGGATTCTTCCAAAAGGTGTTGGAGACAGCCTTAAATTCTGTGAACATTGCATATTAGGCAAAGCAACAAGAAAATAGTTCCCCAAAGGACAACACACTTCAAAGGAAATCCTTGAATATGTGCATTCAGACTTGTAGGGGCCAACTCATTTTTAATCTCTAAGTGGAGCCAGGTACTTTCTTTCATTTGTAGATGATTATTCAAGAAAGAGTTGGTTAACTTTTTAAAATTCAAAGATGAAGTGATTAGTAGATTTAAAGAATGGAAAACCTTGATTGAGAAGCATACCTCTGAAAAAATTAAACACTTGAGAACTAATAACAATTTAGAGTTTTGTGGAGAAGAGTTCAACTTGTTTTGCAGGGAACATGGCATAGTAAGGGATAGAACCATGAGGTACACATCTCGACAAAATGGAGTAGTTAAAAGGCTGAATAGAACTGTGCTGGAAAGAGTAAGATGTTAGCTGTCCAATGCCCTATTGCTTGAAAAATATTGGATCGAAGCTGTCTCCTACACCATATATGCTCTTAATAGATGTTCACATCAATCCATAGAGTTGAAGACTCCTGAAGAGAGGTGGATAGGGTAGCCACCTAAGCTGGAACACTTGAAAGTGTTTGGCTGTGTAGGCCACGTGCATCAAAGTCAAGGGATGTTGAAACCAAGGGCATTAAAGTATATGTTTTTAGGCTTTACACTAGGAGTAAAGGGCCTTAGGCTGTGGCATCCAGTTGAAAAGAGGTGTGTGAATAGTAGAGATGTGGTTTTCAGAGAAAATGAGATGTTTATGATGTCTGAATAGCCATCTACTTCAATGACAAAGACTAGTAGCCTAAGATTTGAGGTGGAGTCTCAAAATGATCATAGAACTTCTACTTCCTCTCAAAATTTAGGGTTAGAAGGTGACGAGGTTGTTGCAAATAGTGAGCATGTGTCAAGTGAAGAAGTTGAGACACATGGAGACTTACACAAGTATTCATTAGCAAAAGACATACCTAGAAGTACAATTGTGCCATCGACAAGATACCAAGAGTCTGATTTTGCTAGTGTAGCATTAAGTGCTGCCATTTCTTTCAGTAATAAAGAACCTTCCAGCTTTGAAAAAGCAACAAATAGTCTGGATGCTAAGCAATGGATCGTGGCAATGAATAATGGAAAGAACCCCTCAACCAAAATGACACTTGGAGACTATTACCTTTGTGTAAAGGGTACAAACCTATCTTATGTAAATGGATTTAAAAATTTAAAGAAGAGATTTTAGGTGTGCAAATGTCTAGGTTCAAGGCTAGGCTTGTTGCTAAGGGGTTCACTAAAAAAGAAGGTATTAACTACAATGAGGTATTTTCTCCAATTGTAAAGCATACTTTCATTAGGCTGCTCCTTTCCTTAGTTGTGCAAAAGGATTTGGAGCTAGACCAATTGGAAATAAAGGTAGCCTTTCTACATGGACTATTGAATGAGACAATTTACCTGATAATACAGTTGATATGCTGATCAAAACTGTTCCATTAAACAAGCTTGGCAGATACTTAGACCTTATCTGGTTTGAGTTACTTGAAAAAGGTTAGCTCAAGTCAGCTCGGTAAAGCAAAGAAGGAAGGTACTTTGGATGCTTACAAAGGTGGAGATTGTTATAGAAAGACTCGAAATCTAGTAGAACAATGTTTGCAGGCAGTTGAACCGTTGTCGACATCTTTCTGTTATGTGTTGTAACCACCAAAGCTTCATCATTGACTATATCGCCTGCATATATAAAGGAAAATGAATGTGAGATTAATGTAACAAGAAGAATAAGAGTGAATAAGAAAACAAGAGAGCAAGAAATTCATTCTATAATACTTTGAAGAAGTAATAAAGAGAACTTCCTGATTTGCACAGTGGACGTAGGCCTTTGGCCGAACCATTTAAACTCCTTGTCCTTTCTTCTTATCTCGACGATCGTTGAGAATTTACTATAGTATTGTTTACATGATCGTGTAGTTTCTATCGCATCGTGTACTCGATCGTTAGCTCCGCATCCAATCGTCTATACGATCATTTAGCTCCTCAGCTGTCGTCTACATGATCGTCTAGCGCTTCATCCAATCGTTTAAATTATTGAACTATGGTCTAGTTCTTGGAGCTTCGTTTACACAATAGAGCTACCATTTCGTAATTGACTGACGATTTTCAAGCCTCAACATACATATTCCCTGACTTTTGAATTGTTATTGACCATTAAATATGAGTATTTTATGATTGTTAACATGAAGATCTTGTCATCTGGGACAACAAAAACAAAGTGTACAAGTTGAAAAAGGCCTTGTATGTATTGAAGCAAGCTCTGCGAGCTTGGTATAGTCGCATTGACAATTTCTTTGTAAAGACAAGTTTTCAAAGTTGGTGTCCATATGAGCATGCACTCTATGTCAAAGAAGATAAGTATGGCAAATTTCTTATTGTTTCATTATATGTCATCGATTTGCTTTTTACTGAAAATAATAAACTGTTGCGTGATGATTTTAAGAATTCCATGAAAAGAGAATTTGAGATGAGTGATATGGGTCTCATCCATTATGTTTTAGGAATTGAAGTAAATCAAAAGGATGGAGAGATTGTCATCTCACAACAAAAGTATGCTCGTGATTTGTTGAAAAAATTCATAATGGAAAATGCTTTTGCTTGTAACGCGTCCATGGATGCAAATTTGAAATTAAGCAAGAATGATACTGGAGAAGATGTTGATCCAAGCTTATATCGAAGCTTAGTTGGAAGTTTGATGTATTTGATTGCAAAAAGACCTGATATGTTAAGCAGATTCATGTCAAGCCTGAAATGAAGTCATTGGGAAGTGTGTAAGCGAGTGCTTTGTTACATTTTTGGCACTATTAATTTTGGAATTTGTTACAAGAAAGTTCTATAATCAGTGTTAGTTGGTTTTTGTGATAGTGATTGGGGTGGTAATGTTGATGATCATAAAAGTACATCTGGTTATGTTTTTAGCATTGGTCCTGGTGTTTTTTCATGGACTTCAAAGAAATAACTTGTTCTTGCTCTTTCTACCACCGAAGTAGAATACATCTCTTTATCTGCAGCTGGATGTCAAGCTTTATGGCTTAAATGGATTAAATGGATGTTGAAAGAATTGGGTGTATGCAAAGAAGTCAAACTACTTTATATTGTGATAATTGGTTCTACCACTGCATTATAAAAAAAAATCCAGTCTTCCATGGAAGAAACAAGCATATTAGAATCAAATATCATTTTATCAGAGACTTGGTTAAAGATAGAGAAGTGATGGGGAAGCATTGTAAGACTCAAGATCAGGTGGCGGATATTTTTATGAAGGCACTGAAGTTGACTTATTTGTTATGTTCAAAGAAAAGCTTAGAGTTGCTCAAGTCTAGATTAAGGGAGGATGATATAATTAATCTAGACTTATATTTAAGGTGCATGAATTACATTTAATTAGATACATGAGTAGTTGAGATTCAAGGAATAGTTAAGTACATGAATTACAAGATACATTGATGAATGTTCATGTATTGGTGAAAAGTCTCATGTATTTGCATTTATCATTGATGTCTTTTGATGTATTTTTCTACTAGTATAAATATGTGTAGGATTTGTCATTTGTAAGCAAACCAAGAAAATAAAGTAATATTCAAGTTCTAGTTTCTCCAATCTTGTGTGAGTAAGAGAACAATTTTCTTCTTTTATCTATTGAGTTGTATTGTGAGGGCTTACTTCGTTTCCAACAGAATACTACCATTGAAAGAGCCATTATTTGATGCTATTGGATCTGTTATTACAACTTCTTCATATGATATTTTGTCTCGAAGAGAAGAAGAAGATTAGAAGGAAAATAGATTCTACAAAGGGTTTTTAACTAAATTCTTTTTAAAAGAATTTAACTTCAACTATATTTTGGGTGTGGAGTTTATAGAGAATAATAATGTACTATTATTGGTTGTACGTCAGAATGTGATCAAGTGTGGCATAATGCATGACAGCTGCTATTGTCTAATTAGAGAGAGATTATAGACCATTCATTCAACTTGAATTTGGCCATTGTAAAAGGTTGGCACATGTCTTCTCGAGCGATGTTTTGTCTGGATGTATTATGATTGAGGGAAAGTTTAAAACGTGTATGGGACCAAAATGTTGAAGTCTTACAGCCTAGATGTTGGCTAATAATATGATCCTGTCATGTCAAATATGATGTTCCAACCACTATAAAATTTATTAGAAGTTATTTTCATTTTTTATTAAATCTATCTCAACGATATGAATACTTCTTTCTTTCTTGGTAGTTGAAAAGATCTTGGTCTATATTCGTTGTTCTTCTTAAAGCAGATGTATGTCACTGCAGTTTGGTTGGTTGATCTTATTATAGGCAAAACTCGAGCAATATGTAACATATTAAAGACATTGTCATAAATATCGTTACATGTCTGGCAACAAATTCTACCGAACTTTTTTCTTTCTTTTTTTTCGACTTTTTTTTTTGAAAAAAAAATCAATAGAAACATATATATTTCAACTGATATAAGATATATACTATTGACAAAAAAGTTAGAAGTCCAAATCACTCCATATGTTTAACATAATTCAAGTATTTGTACTAAAGTATTAACACAAACTTGTATAAAAATCACATATTTTAAAGACGAGTATTAGGTAAGGCTAGCATAATTTGGGATAGAAAATTGTGCTTTTTATTAGTATATTATTACTTTTTTTTTATTTTAAAGTGTACGGATTAAAATAGACATTATAGATTAAAATAAAGTTTGTAATGAAAAGAAAAGATTAAAACAAGAACACTATATGAATATACCATATATACCGACCCATTATTGTTGAAATGAGAGGAAAGAAAATAATCTCTCCTAGAACTTGAGAGAGAGTTTGCATCTCGACGAGGAACGTTAAGCCATTATTTCGTGCTATTGGATCTGTTATTACAACTTCTTCCTATGACATTTTGTCTTCAAGAGAAGAAGAGTAGAAGGCAAATGGATTCTACAAAGGGTTCATTTAACTTCATTCTTGTTAGAAGAATTTAACTTCACTATGTTTTGGGTGTAGAATTTATAGAGAATAATAATGCATGGCGGCTGCTGCTAGTACTTATCTAATTAGATATATTTTAGACCATTCCTTGACGTTGAATTTGTCCAATGTAAAAAGTTGGCACATGTCAGGTAGAACGATGTTTTGTCTGGATGTGATAATTATTTAATATATTATTACTTTTTTTTTATAGAGATTTTCGCCATTTTCTTCAATCTTTGTACAAATTCTTGCAAGACTCACTGGATTTATTGAAAGTTTTCCTACTTTATGAGTAGGTAAGTTCTTTTATCTTGGGGATTATGTTAGGTTAGCCAATTCTTGAGACTTTTTAACTCAATTTTTTCTTGTAATTTGTTGTTCTTGAATGTTCTTGCTGTTAATTTCAATAAAATCCGATAGAAATGGGTTGACACTTCAATTTTGTTAGATTTTTGTATGCAAAACTACATGGCTCTATAGCATAATTGCAATTAGGTTGCAAAAACTAGTGATTTTAATGGAAAGTTTAGACTTATTTTCCTATTTTCTTGAAAAGATTTACTAGTTTAGAACATTCATATTAATCATTATTTTAGTCTTTTTAACTTCAAGAATGTCATAGTTGAGAAAACCCAAGAAATGCATGCAATTTAGGAATTACATGTGGAATGTCTTTAGGAAGCTTTTATGAACTAAATTGGGGTTAATTGGCTAACTAGGGTATTAGGGCTTAGCCTTAATGAACTATGGAACAATTGAATTGCTTGAAATGAATTAAGTTTATGATAGAATTAGGTTAATCTACATAATATTCCCGAGATCTTTTTTCCATTGAATATGTTACATAATTTCTTTTATACTATCTCTCATTACCAAAATTTCATATCAATTCTTCTTTTACTTTTTCTTAGTTTCTTAAAACCAATAAACCTCCACTCAATTTTACCAATTAATAGAGGTTGTCCATGGATCGACCTTGTGCTTCCACTTTACTACGTGTTAGTATTAGTAGTCGTGTGCATTTTACAAATTCTATTTGTTTTGGGTTAAGATGAACTAATGGCATCATTTTTAGCTCGAACAAATTGGCCTTGTTGTCGGGGATCTGTACAATTGGCTTGTTTGAATTTTGAATTCCTTTAAAAATAAAAAATAAAAAATAAGAGAAATAATAAAACCCAAAAAATAGTTAGTGTGATTAAATTTCTTTTTGTGCATGACCTGTTCCTTGCGGAGTGTACTTTGTGATTTGATTGTAGACATTAACCGTGAGAAGAGGCGACTTCAAAGGGAAATAACAAGAGGAGAAGATGGAAAATTTGAGGAGCTAAGACAAGAAGAAAAAGCAAGAGAGTACCATGCGAGAGCTTGCGGAGCCGGATTACAACCATCAACCATTGTGCATAGTCTACCCGGAGACTACCGTTCCGTTCAAACTTAAACCAGGACTTGTGCATCTCTTGCCTACATTTAGATGACAACCTGACGAGGATCTGTACAAACACATGAAAGAATTTCATCTAGTATGGGATGGAATGCGCCCGCATGGGGTAACCCAAAAACAACTTAATCTTAGGGCCTTTCCTTCTCTTTGAAGGATGTAGCCAAAGATTGGTTGTACTACTTACCGACAGGATCCATCATTACATTGAATGGTTTGAAAAAGTTCATAGAAAATTTTTTCCCTACATCTAAGGCACAGAATATTAGAAAAGAAATCTATGGCATTAAACAAGTTGTAGGAGAGTCACTTTATGAATATTGGGAAAGATATAAATAACTTTGTGCTTTATTCCCTCATTATCAAATTTCTTAACAATATCTAATCCAATATTTCTGTTCAGGTTTGCTTCCATCAGAAAGGAGCAACATTGATGTTGCCGTCGGAAGGGCTCTAGCTGACAAGAGACCCACCAAAGCTAGTCAACTCATATCCATCGTGGTGGAAAATTCTCAGAATTTCGAATCAAGGACTGTCAACCACAACATTGGTCAGTCCAAGAGGTAAGTGAGCTTAGAACTCAAGTCTTTAATCTTGTTTCTCTTTTTACACAGGTTTCTCAAGGTGGTCTTCCTCATGTTAAGACATATGGAGCATGTGGAGTAGTCGGACATACCTCCGAAGCTTACCCATAAGCTCAAGTGAATGATATCGAAGGCTTCCAAAGGAAGTACGATCCGTATGGGAAAACCTACAATCAAGGGTAGAGAGATCATGCTAACTTCAAGTGGGGATCTCAAGGAAAATTTGAAAACTGAAACCAATCTTCCTCATCATCTTCCTCAGGTATGTTTTTAGAAGATGTTGTAAAATCACTAGCTGTCTACTATTTGAAATTTCAATAGGAACTACATCAACTTCAAAAAGATAACATTCAATTGCAACAAAAGACCAAATCACTCCAACATGACACAAAATCTTTCCAAGTAGAAACAAGATAAGGCTTCATCAATTTGGGGACTAAAATAACCCAACTGGCAATCGTGGTAAGCAAGGTAGAAAGCAAGTGCTCCGGAAAGCTTCCTGCCCAATCGGAGCATGCGAACGTAACTGCAGTAACTCTTAGAAATGGAAAGGAGATTTCCTCCTCCTCCTCCTCTCAAGATGCAAACCCAATTCAATCCTCTTAAAAAATGTAAGAAAAGGTAATGAAAGAACAAGAGAGAAAGGTAAATGAACCAAAGGAGACTTCTATTTTTTTCAAAGTATGTGATTACTCTCCTCTTAAAGTAGAACCCTATGTACTTCAGGCATCATTCCCTAATAGATTAGCAAGGCTACTCTCCTCTTAAAGTAGAACCCTATGTACCTCAGGCATCATTCCCTAATAGATTAGCAAGGCTTAAGGGAGAAGATATCGATTTAGAGTTTATTGAGATGTTCAAAAAGGTACAAATTCACATCCTCTTTCTTAATGTCATTCAACAAATACCTAGGTATGCTAAATTTTTGAAAGACTTATGTACTAAGAAAAGAAAAGGGAAGGAAGAGGAGAGAGTAACCGTTAGCAAGAATGTCTCTTCTTTGTTCATGCCTATAAAATATAGAAATCTGGGAATGTTTACCTTGCCATGCAAAATAGGAGAAAGAATCATTACACATGCTATGCTAGATTAAGTGCTTCAGTAAATGTCATGCCTTACCATGTTTATGAAGATTTAAAATTGAACGGCCTACAAAAAACTAATGTTTGCATACAACATGCCGATAAGTCATACATACAACCTTTAGGCATAGTTGAGAGTAGGTGAATTGATCTTTTCAGTTGATTTTTATATCTTGAAAATGGACGAAACTTACACTACTTCTTCTTCTAATATTTTACTCGGAAGACCCTTCATGAAAATTACAAAAACTAAAATTTATGTAGATAAATGGTCTTTGTTGATAGAATTTGATGGAGAAGTAAA
Organism: Benincasa hispida; assembly: GCF_027475165.1. Lineage (NCBI taxonomy): Eukaryota > Viridiplantae > Streptophyta > Magnoliopsida > Cucurbitales > Cucurbitaceae > Benincasa > Benincasa hispida. The sequence continues at coordinate 12,548,743 of NC_143488.1, read as the reverse complement.
ATCATTCAACATTTATGTTGCTATAAAATTTCCAGAAGAGTATTTGTCTCTTTTCTCCATTGATACGCATGATGAGATAGATGATATTGTTGATTCCATGTTGCATAAAATTTTTGATTGTTTGTTAGTTCCCTCTATAGATTATGACTTTAATTTGATTTCCCATAAACCTTCTCATGCATCTCTTAATTTTTGCGATCATAATATTTTTAATTCTTCTCTTGAAATTTGCAAAAATGATGAATCTTCTTTAAAAGATGATGATTTAAATTCCTTCAACAATTTTTGCCAAAATGTTGATACTTTAAAAATAAATTCAAAATTTCAAAACAAAGTTTGTTTGAAAGAAAAACCTTCAATTCATCATTCTAATTATGAATTTGTTTATAATGACAAAAACAAAAATAAGGCTTCTAACTTTTTCTTTGTTTTAAAAGTGTAGTTAAAAGGAATTAAGTCTAAGACTCTCCCATCTACTAAGAAGAGCAAATTCTTGGACAATTGTTTCAAGAATTCAAAGAAGAAAGCACCTAAGACCGAGAATTTTGATGTTCCTTAGACAGACAAATTTTCAAGGCAAACGGGCATAAGCTTAAAGTCTACAACGAAGGGCATGTAAACCAAGTTCAATTGGACTTACATTTGACTAATCCTTCGTACATGTGTGATAACTTGTAGAAATACAAGTTATTTTTCCTCTTAAGTTGGAATAACTAAGGTTTTTAATTATAAATTCTCCCCATTTTTAGTAGAAACGCATGAAAGTACTCAAACATTAGCAAACTCATGCAAAAGAAGTTTTATTACTAAATACTGCGGCGCTAACGCATTGTATTGTAGGATCTTTACAAAAAGCTAATGCATGATCAAGAAGTGCCATAGGGAAAGCTCTAACGCATGGGCTATGCGTCTAGAGGGAATTCAACGCAGAGAAGATACATTGATCTAGACTAATTGTGTCACATCACCACTTGCAGTATGGGCATCTGCAGCAGGCGGCGTCTGAAAAGCTTCCGAGAGTCAGGAGGCTGACTAGGGCATGGACTTTAATGCTGCCCATTCACCAAGTGGACATGACCAACGCCTATAAATAGATGAAGTGCCTCCAGAGTTCGAAGTCAGAGTTAGTACATAGAAATTATCAAGACTCTCACTGTCTGTAATTAGCGTAGTCGTAGTTTAAGCTGTGCTGTGGTGCCAAGACGATCAGAAGGGTTGAGAACCACCACCATCGCCGGTCAGGGAGCGGAGGAAGCCAAGCTTGAGAAAGATACTTTGTCCAAATCTTATACAAGTGATTGTACACAACAAAATTGAGCCAAAGAGATATAAGAGATTGTACTCTGCGGCTTGATTCAGTTCATTTCATCTCATTTATCGCTTTCATTGCATTTGATTGAATATTGCTTTTGTAAATACAATTTGCTTTTTTATAAAATTCATATATTTGATCCATCACATTTTGCCATTGTTTATTTCTTGTTTATGTTGAATGCATTTATATTTTATGCAAAACTTCATTTCAACACTCAAGCCAACCTGATCAATTGGTAAAAGCATCTTTAACTTAGATTGTTCGAGAGAATAACTAAGTCGCATCAAGTAGGACGCCTAGTACAACTAGAGATATATTTACTGGTGTTTATTGTATTCTGTGTTAGACGCATGCATCCTAGAGATAGATTTTGTATGTTATTCGGATTGAGAAGTATTGAATAAAGTCTAACGCATGAACAAAAGATGAGTAAATCATCCCATCTCATCTACATCACATTCTGATTTGTGTACACTCATCTTAGACCGACACATACCACCTACATTAAACTCCATTTTCGCATGACCCATCACTCACCCCTCAACTCTTTTGTATCTTCTTGCACAAACACAACACTTTAGTGTAAATAACACATTTTTCTCATATATTTAGGAAAACCCCTACAATAGCTATAACACAAGGTTTGCGTCAATTTAATTGAATCCCTGAGTTCGACCCTGGACTTACCAGGAACCTAAATTAGATTGATACTTGGGTCTGATTTAGGAAAACTAGAACGTCAACAATAGGAGTGTCGTGCGTCTGTTGCATATTTTTAATGCACCAATGTATTACAAATACTTAAACGCATCAAAGAATCAACGCATCGTTTATACTTAGAACTTATTTTTTCTAATTTGTTTCATATATTACGCTCCCAGCTCGAATCACGATAGCAACGAACAATGTGATACCCCTTTTCATCAACGACGAGCGTGCGACGCTAAAAAAATTGCAAAATAGGATGAATTTTCTCTTTCTTTTCATTTTCAAATTTTTTTTCTTTTATTTTTCTCTTACTTTGTTAATTTTTTTATTTCTTGGCATACTCTGTAAATAAATAAAAGAATGAAAGAATAATTTATTTTTCTTTTTCTTTGTAGTTAAACTCAAGGAAAATGAAAACTAACATAAACAAAAACAAATACAAAGAATTCTCACAATCAAAAGAATAAACAACCACAAAAATCAGAAAAGTTTCTCTCTACATCCCTTACTTTTTGTTCTTGAACATATATGCATAGTTTAAACAATGTGGACAATGTTCAATTTTTAAGTTGGGGGTGGGAAACATTGCTTGCATGTTTTTTATATTTTTTTCATAGAAAATTAGCCTTAATTAAATTTCTCGCTTTATAATGATATATAAATGTATGTCTGGAACCGTTGAGCATCTGAACTCGGGTTAGATTTAAATTTTATTATTTGATATTTTGATATCTTGACTATATGTTGGTGGCTCTATGGTGATGACTTTGAGATTGTGAATCATGATTTCTTTTTTATGCTCAAAATGATTATTTTGCTATAAATGAATAAATGCATGATTGATTGAAGGCATGAAAACAAAAAATAAAAGAATCTCAATCAATATAGTCTAAACATTAATAAAATATCTCTTATTTTATTAGATATATAATTTGTCTTTACAAGCTACAAGATACACTCAATTTAAGATATTAACTGCAACACAAACATTATGGGTAAATCAAGTTTGGTCCAAAATTCAGTGCGTACTAAATAATTAATTAAGAAATTCAAAGAAAACTCATCAACAACTCACCAAATAAAAAATCCGATGAGCGGCGGTGACCGATAGATTCACAACGACGAATGGTTAAAAAATATGAAATTAATAGCAATTTTTCCTTTTTCTTCTTAATTAAATTTCAAATTTCATTTAATTTTCAAAATCCTAATTCTTTTCCTTTTCTTTATTTTCAAGTCGCTATCCAAAATTTCCCTCTAATATATTTTATATCTTCCACTATTTAATAAAATTGAATTATCTTTTTATAATCCAATTTTGACCGTAAATGTAACTCCAATTAATTCAAAATAATTAAATTGGAATTAATTTAATAATTAAATTTCAAATTCCTTTTTATTTCCAAAATTCTAATTCTTTTCCTTTTCTCTATTTTCAAGTCTTTATTTCTAAAATTCTAATTCTATTCCTTTTCTCCAGATTGAGAGCTGGCAGCCTATGGTATGTTAGTTCTAAACCTTAGTGATGATGTTTGGAGGCAAGTTATTGATCAGAGACTACCTATAGGATTTGGACAAACTTGGAAGACTTGTATGCCAATTGAGATCTTCCTAATAAAATGTACCTTAGGGAGAATTTTTCACTTTTAAAACGGATTCATCAAAGACTCTTTTTGAAAATCTAGATGAGTTCAAGAAGATTGTTGCTCAATTTAAGAATCTTAGGGAGAAAATAGGAGATGAGAACGAAACATATGTACTTCTAATTCCCTACCTGAATCCTATAGGGAAATTAAAAATGCTTTGAAGTATGGAAGGGATAGTATATCTACTGATGCAATAATTTCTGCCCTAAGAACTAGGGAACTTGAGTTGCAAGTACTTAAGAAGAAACAACCAAATAGAGAAATACTGTTTGTAAAAGAAAATTTCAAACTAAATCAAACTAAGGACAGAAAATAGCCACAAAAAGATTAAAACAAGGCAAAGAACAAAATTAAGTGTAAATATTACAAAAGAAGGGGCATTTAATTAAAGAAGTTCTTCATCCTCAAAAATAAAAATCAAGAGAAAGAAAAAGAGTCCCAAGGCAAGCAGTCTGAAGCCTTTGTAGTAGAAAGCTCCTACATCTACTCTGATGCTTTAACTTCAACTCTTGACAAGGTCACTTATGTTAATCGCCTTGGAAAACATGATTGGGTTTTGGACTCGGATGCACCTACCATATGACACCTATGAGACCTTAGTTTAACTCCTACAAAGAGATAGATGGAGAAATGGTTTACATGGGGAACAACCAAGGCTGTAAAATTGAAGGCATTGGGTCAATCTTCATGAAAATCAAAGATGGGACTATCAAACTTCTGATGAATGTAAGACATGTCCCACTTCTCAAGAGAAACTTAATCTCCCTCGGAATGCTAGATACAGTAGGGTGTGAATACAGGGGCAAGGGTGGAACCCTTGATGTCCTTAAAGATTCTAAGGTAGTTCTTGTTGGGGAGAAAGTCAATGACTTGTTTGTAGTCATAGGTGTTGAAATGATGAAAGGGGCATATGTTGCCACATCAAATGACATGACAGAAGCTGATGTATGGCATAAAAGACTGTTTCACATAAGTGCCAAGGGGTTGGAAGCTTTGTCTAAATAGGGAATTCCACCCAAAGGAATCTCAGACAAGTTAACTTTCTATGAACACTGTGTTTTGGGAAAAACAACTAGATACGGCTTTACCAAAGCACACTATTCAACTAAGACAATCTTAGACTACATTCACTCAGACCTTTGGGGTCCAGTTCAAACTCCTAGCCTAAGTGGTTCAAGGTATTTACTTTCTTTTATAGATAACCTCTCAAGGAAAAGCTAGGTTTTCTTTCTTAAATCTAAAGACCAAGTATTTAATAAATTTAAAGAATGGAAACTCATGATTGAGAAGCAAACCTTTAAGGAAATCAAATACATAAGGACAGATAATGGGTTAGAGTTTTGTAGTGAAGAGTTTAATAAATTTTGAAAGGAATCTGGTATAATTAGGCATAGGACAGTCAGGCATAAACCCCAACAGAATGAGGTAGCAGAGAGACTCAATAGGACCATTATAGAAAGGGTTAGATGTTTACTCTTAGATGCTATACTGAGTGAGAAGTATTGGGTAGAAGTTGCTAGCTATACTGTTTACACCTTAAATAGGTACCCACATACATCCCTAAACTTTATGACCCTTGAAGAAAAATGGACAAAACATCCTCTTAAATTAGATAACCAAAGTGTATTTGAATGTGTTGGTTATACACATCAAAATCAGGGAAAACTAAAGTCTAGGGTTGTGAAATGTATGTTTGTTAAGTTCACTGAAGGAGTAAAGGGATTTAAGATGTGAAACTCTGCTGAGAAAAGATTTGTAGTCAGTAGGGATGTTACCTTCAGAGAAAGGGAAATGTTCATGCAAAAGGAAAAGACTACAATTGAGATACCTAAAAGCCTTTCAACTAGGATTGAGGTGGAGGCCCCAAAAGACAAATCCACAAATCATGACTCTCCTAATGACTCAGAAGAAGAAGAGGATATTGGAGAACAACAGGTAGAAACCACTGAAAGACAATCTTATTTGAGTCAATACTCACTAGTAAGGGATAGGTAGAGAAGAGTGATTGTTCCACCAGCTAGGTACACTGAAACAAACTATATGAACCTAGTTTTAAATGCAACCATAGCTCCAAGTGACCAGGAACCAACTAATTTTGAGGAGGCAGTAAGCTGCCCTGATGCTAGGAACTGGATTGAAGCTATGTGTGAAAAAATACAATCACTAAGTATTAATGACACTTGGACTCTAGCTCCTCTTCCTAAAGGATGCAAGGCAATAAACTCTAAGTGGATCTACAAACTAAAGGAGGGTTCTTCTAAAGATCAAAAGCCAAGGTATAAAGCAAGGTTAGTGGCCAAAGGTTTCACTCAAAGGGAAGGTATTGACTACTCTGAAATTTTTTCACCAGTAGTTAAGCAAACATCTATCCAACTCTTACTATCTCTGGTTGCTCAATACAATCTTGAACTAGATCAGCTAGATATTAAAACAGCTTTGTTACATGGTTATTTAGATGAGGTCATCTATATGGTTCAGCCTAAAGGTTTCGTGGAAAAGGGTAAAGAGGATCTTTACTGTCTTCAAAATAAGTCCATTTATGGTCTTAAACAGTCTCCTAGATGCTAGTATAGAAGATTCAATGACTACATTAAAAGTATTGGGTTTTAGAAAAGCACATATGATATCTGCACCTATGTAAACTCAACCTCCTATAAGAACAAGGTGTACCTTCTTCTCTATGGGGATGATATGTTGCTAGTTGGGACCACTAAAGACGATCTAAATCATGTCAAAAATATCCTAAAGAGAGAATTTGACATGAAAGATATGGGTCAGTCTAATAAGATCCTAGGGATTGAAATAGACAGAGACAGGGGTTCCTCTATCCTAAGCATTAGCCAAACCAATTACTATGAGAAAGTGATCAGAAGGTTTAATATGTCCAATGCTAAACCTATAACTATTCCTATTGCTCACCGCTTTAAGCTGTCTTCAGCTAATTCTCCTAAGGAAACTGACTTGGAACACTTAAATTAGATGCAAATGGTTCCTTATAGTCAGGCAGTAGGAAGTTTGATGTACCTCATGATCTCCACTAGGCTTGATTTGTTGTATTATGCAAGTCTAGTGAGTCGATTTATGTCAAACCTAGGAAAAAGGTATTGGTAAGATACTAAGTAGATTCTTAGATATCTAACTTGGTCTAAGCAATCTAAACTAATCTATCAGAGTGTTAAGCAAACAGATCATGAACTCGATGGATATGTAGACTCAGATTTTGCTGGGGATCAAGATAAGAGAAGGTCGCTAACAGGGTATCTCTTCCTATATGGTCCTAATCTACTAAGCTAGAAGGCTAATCTACCGTCAATAACAACCATATCCACTAGCGACGCTGAATACATGGCACTTTCAGAAGCAATAAAAGAGGTATTGTGGTTAAAGGACTTGATGGAAGACTTTGGTATCAAACAAACAGTAGTTAAGATCTACTGTGATAACCAAAGTGTTATCCATCTTTCTAGAAACCCACAATATCACTTTAGAACAAAACATATTTACATCAAATATCATTTTGTAAGAGACGGAATTGAAAAATGTCAAGTTGAAGTATTAAAAGTCATACCTCATAAAACGCAGTGGATAAGCTTACCAATCCAGTGTCGAAGTTCAATCTCAGCAAGTTCCTTAACCTGATCGGCTTTGTTTTACCTGAAAAAGGATAAACAGTAGTCAGATTCGGAAGGGAGAAGTTATTCAGAGTTGAGATTAATGTGGAGATTGAAAGATAATAATCTTAAATAGAGCCTCAATGACTAGTTTTCTTTACAACAGCTTTCATAACAGACATGTAAACAAATATATATAGTTGTTACATTTTTGTTTCAATATTTACATTCGGTCTACAAAATCTGTAAAAAGAAAACTTATCTCTAAATATACTTCAATAAAAGATCATCTACCCTTCCCGTGGACATAGGATCTGAATTAGGCCGAACCACGTACATGTTTTTGTTCTTCTTCTCTTCCTCTTTCTTTTCTTCAATTTGCATGTGTAAATCGATCCTTCAGTCTCTGTAATTCACGCAAGAACACAAAGCAAAGGCTGAGTGGATTTGAGAGCTTTTATGGAAATTTGAGAGATAAGAAAGAGAAGAAATTGTTACCAAAATGATTTTAGTCGGCTTCCAATATTTCCCACTGATCCTCGATAGTGGAGTAGTCCACGTGTAGTTGAGGCAGCTGAGAGGCGTAGGTCTCTGTGAGCCTTTCTCTCTATGAGCCTTTCGTTCTACCAACCTATCTTCTTTTGGGCTGAAATCCTCATTTCATGGGCCTGAAGTCAAAACAAAATCCAACACATACTTTATGTCAATCGAACTAAATTCATTTTGACTATTTTTTGTTATAGTTGGCTTATTCGTATAATACTAGTAAATGTGTTGGACGAATACAATTCATCATGTACTTAATTGGATTAATAAGTGTGTTAATATGAACATGTTGTGTTTGAGTCCATTTGGATTCACTAGTATAGTTGGCTTATTTGTAAAATCGTTTTTATTTAAACTCTTTGAAAAAAAACTATTTAGAATGAACTTTGAAATTGTTTGAGTCAAAATCTATTTTAAGTGGTTGGTAAATACTTCAACATTTTCTAAAATGGTATAATTTATTAAAATCAAATATTTTAAAAGTTAAACAAAGCACACGCTTAGTTGTTAAAGTTTTGAGTTTAATTAAATCATAATGTCTTACTTATAATTTAATTTTAAATTGATGTAATGTAATGTTAATTACAAATTTCTTTCGCCATTGGTGATGAAGTTATTAATTAGTAACTATTTAAGAGGTATTGAGTTTAAATTCCAATAATGTTGTTTTTTAACTCGTCATTTCATGTTATCACTGCATATATACTTATAATACTCTACACTTTTATTATAAACTACTAACTTTCTCTTTTAATGTATATATTCAGGTGGGATATGAATTGCATTGAGAAGCTTCCAAAGTACATGAAAATATTTTATGGAGTTATATTAAAAGTTTATGAGGAGATTGAAAAAGATATCAACAAGGACAACATTCCATATGCTATTCAATATGCAAAAGAAGGGGTGAGAGGTTTTAATTTACTCATTAATGTTATGTAGTTTTTAATTTCAACATATCATGAAAAGAAAAAGTCTCTCTCTTCGTTATATGATATGATATTAAAGTTGCTTTTACTCATCAACTATCGGTGATTTAAGATTGTATTAGAGTAGCAATTTTATTTTCTCTTGAATTGATACCATGTCATCTAACACTTTTTTTTTCTAATATTAATGTTGAATTTTGTGTACAGATGAAAAGGCAATGTAGAGCTTATTTTGCAGAAGCCAAATGGTTCCATGAAGGGTATTTGCCAACAATGGAAGAGTACATGAAAGTAGCTATTGTGTCTACTTGTTACTATCTTTTTGTTCCAATTTTATTTATTGGAATGGGAGTTGCTGCTTCAAAAGAGGTTTTTGAATGGGTTGAGAGTGATCCAATGCTTCTTAAAGCAAGTGGAATAATTGGCAGGCTCATGAATAACCTAACTTCCCATAAGGTACACAAGTCATTTAAAGGAAAATGTATTTAGCTTCATGATTAAAAGTAAAATCAAATCATACCCAAATGCAACCAATAAAACAATCAAAATCCAACCAAAAAAGTGCTAAAGCCTAACATTGGTATAATATCATTCCAAACTTAAAAGCATCCCACGATATCGTTTAAACACAAGAATTCTCACAACTTAACTACAAGCCTTTTGAAGGTGGTATCGTTTCAATAATGAAGTTCAAGTATTTTGTACATGATTCTCGAGTTTCTATTGAAGATGACTCATTTTGGACTTCTCTAATTTTAATCCATGAAGCACTAATTCAATTGTTCATGATCTGGCTTATCATGCTCGACTGACCAATTTCTTAAGTGCATGGATTGAAAATTACCATCCATAGATGGATGTGTTGTTGTGTCTTGTGACATGTCAACTCTTTAGTTCAAGCTTTTTATTTCTATTTCTTTTTATTAAAATGGAATAAAATAAAATAAAATCTACAAACTTTTGAGGGAAAATGGAAATTCAATTAACTAATAGAGGGTATTTATCTTTCCAACTAATTAGCCATTGTTTGATAACCACTTTTTTTTTATTGTTTGTTCCTGAAAATTATGTTTGTTTCACATAATTTCTTAGTAAGTTTGGTTGTGTCTTGTGACCTATCAATTCATTAGTTTTGGCTTTTGTTTTAATTTTTATAAAATAAAATATACAAATCTCTGAGAGGAAAATGGAAAGTCATATAACTAATGGGGGTATTTAACTTCCATGCTAATCTAGCATTGTTTGATCATTGTTTTGAATTTTTGTTTCTAAAAATTATGTTTGTTTCACATCATTTGAATTTGATGAAATTTTTTTTAGAAAAATCAAGTCTTTGAAAAATAGTTTTAAAGAGTTAGTAATAAAACGAGAATAAAAAGTTAGAAATAATATATGACGGTAATTAAGCTTAATATTTAGTAATATTAAACTGAAAAATAAAATGATTATCCAACGACATCTTTATATTTCAATTTGCTCTAGGGTTGAATTTGGCTAAATCAAATGAAAGTAAATAAAAAAAAATGATAACATTTTTTTTTATTTATCCAGAATGATAATAGAAAAAGTGACAACCTAAAGCTAAAAACAAAAATTATTGTCTGTCGTCAATGAAGTATTCGTTTCTTATTTATATAAATACCTTATATTGTTAAAGATGAAGTAATAATCAATCTGATGCTATTTTTTTTAGAGAGAGATACAATAGGATCAAGGATATTGAATCAGTAGAATACATCAGAATATCTTAACTAGGTCCTTTGACATATTCTTAGCACCCTCATTATATACTGAAATAATAAAATCGATACTACTTAATAGTAATTAGACATGTTAACTATCCAAAACAAACTGAAACAACATGTTCAAAAACTACTAGACGTATTCAATAGTCATTAAGTTATTGTTTCTTAGATAGATTTCTGATCATTATAGTGTGAATATAATTAAGATCTTTTACTTATGAATAATGCAATTGTTTAACTTGACTATTTTCTTCTAAAAATCATATTTTAAAATGTTGGTTATGTTTCCTTTGTAATTAGTTCGAACAAGAGAGAGGGGATGTTGACTCAGCCGTTGAATGCTACATGAAACAACATGGAGTATCAGAAGAAGAAACCATAGTTGAATTGGAAAAGGAAGTGGTTAAAGCATGGAAAGATATAACAGAAGACTATACCAAATCTAACAACATTTCAAATGAAATCCTTTTACGTGTGTTGAATCTTGCACGACTCTCAGACCTCTTCTATAAACAGGAAGATGGTCACACATTCGTTGATGGAGCAACCAAACATTTCATTGCTTCCATCATTATAGGACCTTTACCAAACTAGTTTTTTAACATGCACATTGGAGGTAGAGAGTTACACTTAACTCACAGGAGAAAAATGGATTAAGTTTTATTTGATAATATTAATAATAGTAAATAACAAAAGTATTGTGAAATTGAGTAACACAACGGGAACACAGATATGGAGAAAATATATAACAATAATAATATAAGATCTAAACGTGCTCATGGATGCTCTTCGTTAAGAGTTCCTTCAAGTTTATCAGTGGAAAGAAGTGAAAGAGTAGCGGTAGCCATTATTAAAATTGTTGAAAAATGAACAAACTTAATAAGTCTACTTGCACTAAACCACTTTTAACACTAATTAAGTTTTAGCAAAATAGTACTTTTGTACCCTAAGTGACATATATTTTACAATGATGCTCTAGTGAGGTAGGACAAAAGTCACCGTAGGATGATCAAGTACCCTTCACTAGAATGAGACAATCTCAACCATTAGACAGAAACAACTCCTTGTAACTTAATCTAACAATCACCATTGTCCGGTCCAAAATTTGTTAACAACTTTAACAATTTTGTGTAAGTGTAACCCCTCATTTTAGGCCCTAGAGTACCATTCTGATGAGTCAACCGTAGGAAAAAGCAGATTAGGACAAGAGACTAAAGCAACCCCATCCATTTCTAGAGATCAGATAAAGAGTTGTGTAAACTAGCCGTCCTTTAGGGGGACACTCCTAGGGTGCCTCAAGGCGATGCACTAAAACTTTATCTAACTTAATGAGAGAGACCGATGGATATGTTGTCACACATCCCACCCGCAGTTACTATCAACATTCTCTCCATTCACCTTGTTATTAACCTACACAAATACCATCCATAGGGGGACACTTTCAGGGTGCCTCGAGGCTGAGGATAGATCTTACGGTGTGAACTTTTAATGGAGAAACGTGTAGAGGTAAAGTGAAGTATCATATACCCCAATTACCTCTCACTGAATGTTCTACCTACGGATTCATTAACTTAGAAAATCTGGCTACTGATTTTAACTAAGAGGTTTGTTTAATTTGCTCAAAACAACACTTACTTTTGATGATTAAACAAGTTTGATTCAAGTCTTATTAAACACTTTAACAAACTTTCATCAAATTTGCATGCATGTAACAAATCTATCTAATTCACTTTTCCAGGTAGGTTCCCAAGTAGGGGTTCGACGTTTCAATCGACTTAATTACCCCAGCCTAGCCAGAACCAACCTTAGCCAAAAGATCCCTTATAAATACATTTTTTACATATTTAATCTTTTATTAGTCAACTTAAACATATTAAACCGAATTAAAATATTAAACTTAGGTTTTTAATCATATTAGAAACGTGATCTTATGTATATCTCAATCAATTTTAAAAAAAAATAAAATATGATTAAAACCTAAGGTGTGTATGCAACTCTTTCTTATTTATTTAGTTTCTAACTTCATTAATTATAACTCTTATAAAGAATGAAACAATTAAAACCATTTACATTGCTAGCTAGATATACATCAGGAATTTATAACTTTTATAAATAAACATAAGTGTCATGCTTCATGCAATGTTAATTCATTATTAATATATAACTTTTATATAATAAGTAATGAACTAAGCATACATGCTAACAAACAACCTTATATTATAACATTTATAATATAAATGATGCATGGATATGCTTTAGTGCATGAATATATTATAACTCTTATATTATATGATGCATGAGCATGCTTTAAGTAATTTAATCATGCAAACTAATATATTATAACACTTATAATATAAAGATGATGCACGAATTAAATGTATAATCTATGGTGGGTTTTAAAACTATATGACATACATTATGGCATAAATATAAATATACATCACATGCACATTTAATAAAAATTGATGGTTCGGGATAACTTGTCTCAAAACTGAAAATAAAAGCTAAACTCTTACAAAAGATTCGAGTCCACCGGTTCGAATAGGTGAATCGGGTCTTGAACCGCCCGCCAAGAAGCCTCGTCACTTGATCGTGTAGCAAACCCTTCTGATCGTCGAGTAACGCACATCGAGTATAAACGATCATGTAGCGGTGATCGCATGCCTAAGGACTATGTGATGAGTATGAAATTCTACGGGATCGTGCAACGTGCTTTAAGTAACGCATGTCATATGATCGTGTTGCTAACGACTATGCGATGAGCATGATAGTCTACACGATCAACTAGCAAGTGCCGAGTATCGTAGACCATGCGATCCCATAGCTACAGACAATGCGATGGGCATGATAGCCTACACGATCGTTTAGCGCGCATGCCTTGCATCGAGTATGAAATACTCTACGATCGTTTACCCCCGAGCGTCTACACGATCATGTACTCAACGCAACACGATCGAGTAAACTCTTTACACGATCATGTAGTATTAGCTACGTGATCGTTTAGCAAATGCTACACGATCGAGTTGAACATTTCTATAGGATCGCATAGCCAAATCAAAACAATCGTCTTGCTTGAGCTACACAATGCGACCACCGTTTCGTCTTCTCCCTTGAAGCGAACAACAACTCCTTGCGTCTGAAGCTTCTTCATAAACGACTCAAAAATTTAAAGGAATACAGACTCGATTGCAAGTTATTATGCCCAAAAACGCAGGGGCCCTTACAAATTAAATTTTGTAAAAGGAAAGGAAAGCATAAACAGAGACAATTATCCCGAAATATCTATCAACAACATCCACAAAAACACTTAACACTTAAACGCATTGCAGAATGTTAAAACCCACAAAGACTATAAACGAAATTCAGTACAGCAATGGAATTTGGAAATCAGAATACAACCTAGCTCTGATACCAATTGAAGGAACTCTAAGTACAGAGGATCTTTGAGCGGAAGCAGATTGTCCAAACTTCATTGTGAATGAACTTATACATTTACAATCATACAGAACAGATTATGCATTATAAACTAAATTACAACTTGTTTTGAATAAAATACATATAATAAGAGATTATAAATTTGAAGAACCCTTCTTCAAGTATATCCCTCGATCGTTCACGAATACAGTAAACAACTCGATCTCCCTCAAACAGCAACAAGTAGCAACTCGATCCTCAAAAAACCAGACACTGCCACAAGATTACCTTGGTATTCTCGGTGTGAGAATCCAGGAGTGATGGGCTCTGGCTTATTTTGGTTAGAGGGAAGGTTTTGTATGAAGGAGGAAGACGATCGAGTAAACGACAGAACCATCGTATAGATGAGAAAGTCTATCACATAGACTAGCTACTCGATCGTTTAGATATTGAAACTATTGTAAGTCTCTCCATGTTTTCGTGTAGTAACTCGATAGTGTATCTGATATCTCATGGAATCATTAGAAAACTATTTTCATTTTATCCTATTTTCTCCATAAAACCAAATAACTATCCACTAAGGGTGGTTATTTGAGAAAAATATTTTTAATTATCAAATAATAAATAAATATGATAACTAACTTATCATATTATATTTATAACCGATAGTTTAATATTGCATCATATACAATATACAAACCATAGTTCTTTTTCTATTTTATGGCATGTAATATAAATCATATTTATATTAAATTTAATAATTATGAATCTAATTCATAGAAAATATATTTGAATCATATTCAAATATTAGTTTCTCCAATCAAACAATAATGTATCAAATACATTATATCAATTATATCATATATAACTGAATTAATTTAAGTATATCATATATAATCAAATTCCCTTGAATCCATTGAGCTACCAAAGGGACCTTATGAACATGTAGCTTAAAGTTCCAATGGTACGTGAATAATTGACTAAACTCTTTAATAATATTATCCACCATCTGTTAACTGTCGGGCACTCCACTAAAGACTGAGAGTTGCACTCTTCTCACTACAGGTATATTTTTGTGTTCATTGGATATAACCAATCAACAGTACGATGACCCTTCACAAATAGCTCGTAAGTACAGCTAGGCCAATTTACCTTTTTGCCTCTATAGTTACATCTAACTCCTTAAATACCACTGATACCTCTAAGGAACAATAGATCATAGTCCCACTATGACTAAACCCCTCTCGAGCCAAGAGGGTGTGGCACCACATTGTTTAAGACTCGGAATTAGTCCCTAAGGGAGCAATTTATCTACTTACCCCTGTTTCGGGGAAGGAGTAAATTCCATCTTGTGTAGCTAAGTTTCTAGCTTCCCAATCAGATGAATCCCCAAAATGGTAGGCTTATTGAGTCGGCGATCTGGCTACTCTCAAATCAAAGGACAACCCTCATAGGCAAGAGTTCATAACTCACTCAGGATTAAAGTCATGTTACCTATGGCCATCCTAGTGAAATGAAAGTCTCAATTATGAACAAAGTTATATAACGAGACTAAATATTTCGTGATCCGGTCTTATACAAACTCCTTTGTATAGAAGATCTCCGCTCGCATGTCTAATACATGAATGATTAGGATGAAATCATTTGTAGTACTTTACAATATTTGTAACACTTACAAAGCATGCCATACTCATAGTGTCACCAGGATAAGATATTCAGCCTTATCCATATATTACAAACCATTTAGGTTATCATTTAAACACGATCCACTTGTATGTCTCCACATACATGTTTAAGTTACAACGATAACATTGGATCTTAGTTTATGAGTGTGTGGTTAATGCAACTAAAATATCAAATATTTCATAGACAATGTGAATAAAATATCATATAGTATAAATCACAGAATGTTTGTTCAAACAAGTGTTTACAAACTACAAAACCCTACGAGATTTAGGGCATCAACACCAACATCAGGTTTCCAGAAGGCTTCGAAGAAGGGCAAAACCCGTAAACTACGAATTGTATTTTCTTCAGTGTTGTTATGAGTTCACTACAAGAAAAATCACCTTTCTTAACGTTTTCAATTTTAAATACTTGATGTTTTTATGAAAAAAAATGTCAAAGAATAGGTGATTTTAAAAAAAAAAAGGTCAAGAATTTATTTTAAAAAGCGGGGTTTGTGCATTTTTCCTAGAAAATACAGTACTTGACGTTTTTAAAATGTCAAATTCAATTAATGGATTCTTGACGTTTTAAAAACGTCAAGAATTGAAGAATATATGGGGTAGCATTGCAACGCTACATATTTTGACGAAAAATTGAAAAATGTGCGCACCTCACACATGCAATGTTCCAACGCTCTCATTAGCGTTGCAATGCTATGGGTTTTGACAAAAAAATTCCTCGCTCTTCAACATCGTTGCAACACTATTTTAGTAGTGTTGCAACGCTATCAGAAAGATTTAAAAGAAGTTCCAGCAGATTTAGTCGATTTTATTTCAAATACACTCGAAATCTTTTTGGTTTTTCACTTCCCTTTGATGCATCTTTGTTATTCCATCAATCTTGAAGAGATTCTTCATTGAGGTAAGTAGATTTAAGGCGTGAACTTTCAAAGTTAGGGCTTAATCTTGATTTTCTTATTTAGATTGGGTTTAAGTCTTGATTTTCTTGGTTTGATTAGGCTTAATCTTTTTTAGATTAGGTTTAATTATTAATTTTCTTAGTTTGAGGCATGACCTTTCAAAGTTAGGGCTTGATTTTCTTTGTTTGAGGCATGAACTTTCAAAGTTAGGGCTTGATTTTTTTAGTTTGAGGCTTGAACTTTCAAAGTTAGGGTTTAATCTCTCATGTATATTCTTGAATCTCATAATAAACTCTTGTTTCATATTGTTTTTGGATGAGATTGAATTTTAGATAACTTGCCAAAGTTGGGATTGTCACTTTGCCAAAGTTGGGATTGCCACTTTCCAAAGTTAGGGCTTTAATTTTAGAGAGCTTGCATGAACTTTCCAATTTTCTTTAATTAAATGCTTGCTAAAGTTAGATATGTCAATGTGTCTAATTTGTTAGGGCTTTATGAACTAAGTAATGCTTTGTTAAAGCCGGAAGCAAACCTTATTCATCCTGGGTAGATATACGATATATAACTAACATGTAAGTTAACCTTTTTCATTTGTAGTATTTGTTTTAAAGTGCACTTTATTTTAAAATAATTTGTGCTTATTTCTTGACAAATAGGGTAATTGCGATGTTTCAATCTCAAAGAATATTAAAAAAGGTCGAAAGCAAACCTTATGGAGAACAATAAAGACAAGTGTAAATTAACAATGACTACTTATTCGTCATATTAAGTAAACATCTAGTGCGTATGGATTACTTCATTCTTATTTACTAGTTTTTTCTCTATAGTGTCCTCTACATGTTGGGAGCACCGAATGTGGATACTACGTCATGGGGTATATGAGGGATATTGTGACCAAAAGAAGTATTGTCATCTCAGATTTGGTATGTTATCGTTATTTCGACATTTCAAATAGCATAGAGAAAAATAGAATCCAGTATAATATTTGGCTTTTATGTTTATAGATTGATACAATGAAACCGTACTCACAAATTGAGTTAGATGATGTGCGGATAAAGTTGGCTGAATTTTTAGGATGCTACATGTGATTGTGGTTGGTCATTTTAGATGTGTTTTTTCTGGCTGATCAATTTCTAGATTTACTTCATATCTATATAGGCGTAAATATCTTTTGGTATTATTCAAATATGCACGGGGAGGGAGGGAGGATAGTTTTGGATTGGTACATGTGTGGGTAGATGGATGGTTTTGTTGATAGAAGTTTTGGAAATGTATTTTTTGAAACTGTTCATATTGGGTTGACTGTTAGAATTATGTTCCTTAGGTTGTATATATTGACAATGTTAAAGAAGTTAAGTTTCTATAAAGAGATATTGGTGGTTTTTTGTTGATATATAAGTTTGCCAATGCATGTATATTGTTTATTTGATTAATGAATATATGTCATATATATACCAAATGTGGTTATTGGATCAAAATACAGGAGCAATTAAGGTAAAAACACCAACATTGTAGATTTTTCTAAGAAAATTACAAGCAAATTTATTGACGTTTTTAAATGTCAAGTTCACAAAATTTATTGACATTTTTTCCTTGTCAATAATGCCCATATTCTTGACATTTCAAAAATGTCAAATGTCTGTGTTTCTTGACGTTTTTTAAATGTCAAGTTCACAAAATTTCTTGACTTTTTTTTCTTGTCAAGAACGCCTATATTCTTGACATTTCAAACATGTCAAGTGTTTGTGTTTCTTGACTTTTTTAAATGTCAAGTGTCACTTTTCTTGTAGTTTTAAAACATCAAGAAAATCAACATTCTTGACACTGGCTTCCTTGACGTTTTTAAAAACGTCAAGAAAAGTCATTCTTGATATTTAAAAAACATCAAGAAACACTGTTTTTGTAGTAGTAATTTTTCGTACATATGCATATGTGTAATTTGTATGGTGATTAAGAATACACCACATACTACAGTTTTTTTAGGGGGTCATAGGGCCTAGTTTTTAAGCCTGTAACGGAATCTCATGGGATGGTCAGGGCGTCATAAGGTTGAACTCCTGAGCCTATGGAAAGAACCTCATGTAGAATGGTCAGAGGATCGACAAGTCTAGTTTATGAACCTACACAAGGTAGAGCTATGTGCACATAAGAATATAAAGCTAATTGTCTGCCGAGTGTGTATTGATAACATGAAACGTATATGTGCAAGCCTAAGGTTTGAGTAGTAACCTTGCGGTGTTGATTTGTTGCTATTGCACTTTTGCTATTAAGGGTTGAAAGAGATGTTGTAGTTTTTTTTACCACTTACTTGGCTTTTAGCTCATTCTTTTCCTTCGCATGTAGCAGAAGAGTTCAAAGCATATGTGATATAATTAATCAATATTAATCAATATTAATCAATATTCGTTAACTACCGAGACATACCACAATAGCTCAGTAGTTGTACTCTCCCCACTATAGATAAAGTTTTGTCTACTTGATTTAACCATAATCATTAAGTTGATCCTTCAAAGGTTATCCATATTAACAACTAGGTCAAAATTACTAGTTTACCCCTGTAATACATCTTGCTTCTTAATTCTCTACTGATCTTCTAATGAACAATTGATTTATGGTTCTATCAATAAATCGAGTCTTCTCAGACATAGAGAAGGCATAACCCATTGTTCAAGGCTAGGAGTCAATACTTAAAGGAACAACCTATCTACTAATCCTGAAACTGTTAGGAATGAATTCCATGTTGCAGGACTATGTCCTCAGCTATCTATCCGGTCTTACCTCTAAAGTGGGAGACTTATTGAGTGGCAATGTTGAGTCACTCTCACCCATGAAGATTAAAGGATAACTTGAATAAACAGGAGTTTATAGTTAGCTCAGGATTAAGATCGAGTTACCTTAGGTCATCAAATTGAATTTAATCAAAATGGAGTTGACCTTCATGCTTGGTGTTGATGTAAGTCTATATTTTACTTGCCACTTTACGTATAAATAGTGGCATTTTGTAGAACTTAAAATCACACACTCATTGGTAAGAAATTCTCTTCAAATTCTACTAAATTTTCTATTATCCAATTTTATAATTTTAGTTATTTTATGATTTTAGCTTTTTATCTTAAATTATATTTATTATTATTATTATATTATTTTTCTCCATATTCGTATTCCCGTCGTGCTACTCAATTTCACAATATGTTATCAAAATGAGCTCCGGTCATTTTTCCCACTAAAGGTAGGTCCTAAAGGTATGTTAGTTTTTCCCTCTACGTTATAATTAATAAATTTAATATTATTTTGCATATTCAATATCTATTAAATTTCTAACATAAGTACAATATTTTATTATAGTGCCGCCATGATAAATCTCACAAAATTAGAATTTGCCGCCCTTGATATTAACAACAATAATTATTTTTCATGTGTACTTAATGTCGAAATCCACTTGGATGCTATGAATCTTGGGGAGAAATAATTAAAAAAGAAAATACGACATCTAGTGAGGACAAAGCAAAAACTATGATTTTTCTTCGTCATCATATCCACGAGTGATTGAAAATGGAGTATCTTATAATAAAAGATCCCTGTATCTTGTGAAAATTTTTGAAAGGGATGTACGATCATAAAAAAATAGTTATTCTTCTTAAAGCTTATTACAAGTGGATGCACTTAAGGCTACAAGATTTTAAATCAGTAAATGATTACAACTTCACATTATTTAAAATGAGTTTGAAATTGTTATTATGCGAGATAATAAGGCATAAAGCAATCGCAACAAAATTTGCCGAGTGAACCAAAGGCCCGTAAGATTAATTTAATTTATACTTACACAACTTGGATGGAAAGTTGGGGAAACTGTTGTGGATGAAAGTAGTAAATACTTATTTTTCTAAGTATAGAGACCGATCCATAAGATTGTTCAAAGAACCATAATACCTCAGTATAAAGATAGACCCAGTGGAACGACCATAGAGCTTGAGAAAGTCGACCATATAAAAGTAAAGATTATGCTTAAGTGTTGTATTCTTGCACATTTTTGGGTCATTAGTGAAATCCGAAAATTTACTATGTTTAGTAACGGTTTGATTAATGACAGAGAAATTAATTAGCGAATAACCGTTACGGAATCTATTTCTATATACTCGTTTGATGTACATTGAAATACACCATGAACTCTATACCCTCTAATTTCTATCTCTCCCTATAAACGATTATTAACTTGATCATTGGAATATCAGTGGCGAAGCACTATGCCGAAATATTAAATTTAAGATAGCTCTTGCACACGTTTATTGAAGGATCTGCCAAATGTGTTCCAAACTGTTCTACACCATCAAATTTCTTTGAAGGGTTATCCACTTCTGACACCAATCACATCTTCACCTTCTTATCTTTATCCAATGCATCTTATAGATTTCATTAAAATAATTAATTCATAGCACAAGTAAAGACTCTATCAAAAGAAGCATATATTTTACCAAAATCTTCATGAAAAGAAAAGAAAATATCATTTGAAGAAGAAGAAGTTGAATCAAATCCCATGGCATCGAATTATAATGCCTCTTTCAATGATAATGGTGTTCCTCGTCGATCAGCAAACTTTCGAAAAAGTGCTTGGGGACATCATTTCCTTTCTTATCAATCTGAAACTCTGGTATGTACAATATACCCATGACATATATGCTATGAATTCAAATTTTATTTTGTTTTTTCATATCTTGATAGTTGTTGTTTTCATGATGTTTTATTTCATATTGTTAATACTTTAAATATATGTTTTGGTCCATAATATTTGAACGGTTATTCAATTAAGGGAATCCAATTTGGGCAAATCTCATTTCAACGTTCTTCGATTAATACATTGTGAATTTCATTCTCATTCCTTAACTATGTTGTGAGTCTCTATCTTGTGAATAAATTTGTACATACCAAGATTCAAAAACTCTTGAACAATAACCTTTTGCTTATGTCGGTTGGGCGTACCTATTTGACCCCAAAATGCGGGTGAGGTTTGGTGCTCTCATGAATTCTTATTCCTTCCTCTCACTTTGTGTTTGTTCCTCTCGCTTCTTTCTCTTATTCTTCGTTAGACACAACTACGATTTTTTTCATCAATTTTTTTTCTTTCATTCATCTAGATTATTTCTTCCGCCTTCTTCCTCTTGCTTTTTCGTTGTAGTTTTTTTTACCACTCACTTGGCTTTTTGCTCATTCTTTTCTCTTATGTTTTCCTTCGTAGGCAGCAGAAGAGTTCAAAACATATGTGTTATAATTAATCAATATTAATCAATATTTGATAACTACCGAGACATACCACAATAACTCAGTAGTTGTACTCTCCCCACTATAGATAAAGTTTTGTCCACTTGATTTAACCATAATCAATAAGTTTATCCTTCAAAGGTTGTTCATATTAACAAGTAGGTCAAAATTATGGGTTTACCCCTGTAATACATCTTGCTCTTGAAATGTCCACTGATCTTCTAATGAAAAATTGGTTTATGGTCTCATCAATAAATCGAGTCCTCTCCGCCGTAGAGAGGGAAAAACCCATTGTTCAAGACTAGGAGTTAGTACTTAAGGGAACAACCTATCCACTAACCCTGAAACGGGTAGGAGTGAATTCCATGTTGCAAGACTATGTCGCCAGATATCTATCTGGTCTTATCTCTAAAGTGGGAAGCTTATTAAGCGGCAATGTTGAGTCACTCTCACCCATGAAGATTAAAGCATAAATCAAATAAACAGAAGTTCATAATTAGCTCAGAATTAAGATCGAGTTACTTTAGGTCATCAAATTGAAATAGTCAGTTTTAGCAGTAAACAATTGTTATAAAGAAAAGTGACTATTTCGTAGTCCAATATTATACAAACATCTTTTGCATAGGATGCCCCCAATTTCATATCTCCACATGAAAGTCTTTAAGATCACATCTTTTTTATCAATATACAAAGGGGACCGTATCCATGTTGGGTTTTATGCCCTAAAACTCGTGGTTTGTAAACAATAAACTGATTCTGTAAATCGATAAAGTTGATATTGAATATATGAATTGCTTATTTCGTTTTAGAAATAAATCCAATAAACTAAAAAATCCATTACTGTTACATGAGTACTTGAACTTTATGTGGAGACATAAGAGTGGATCAGGTTCGAGTAAATAGGCAAAATGATCTATTGCATACGAACAAGGTTGGGTGTCTTATTCTGGTAATACTATTAGAAGCGACCCACTTTTTAGTTGTTACAAGGAGTTGTAAAGTACTACAAACAAAGTGATCCTGATTTGTTCATGTGGTGACATGAGCAGTAGGGGCGTCCTGTGTAATGAGTTTACATAAGATCGAACCAAAAAATAAGTTACTCTTACTTTATAACGTTGTTTACTGTTTAAGGCTGACTATTTCAAAGTGATGACCTAGTTAACTTGACCTTAATTCTAAGCTAACTATGATCTCATGTTTATTCAGGATTATCCTTAGATTTGCATGGGTGAGGGTTAGCTCAATAGCACCGGTTCAATAAGCCTTCCATTTCAAGGTCAAGATCGGGTAGATAACTGGGGCCATAGGATGCAAGACAAGATTCGCTTCTACCTACTTTTAGGGATAGTGGAGAAGTTGTTCCTTTAAGTGTTGATTGTGGGTCTTGAACAAGGGGCCCCACCCTCTAATAAACCCAAGAGGGACTCGGTTTGATGATTGGATCACAAACCAATTGTTCATTACAAGATTAGTGAGACTTAAAGAACAAGAGGTAATCTCAAAGGTAAAGCAGCCTTTTGACCCAGCCGTTATTACGAACAACCCGTGAAGGGTTATTTTACTAATCATGGTTATATTGAGTGGACACAATATATCTACAGTGAGGGGAGTACAACTACTGGGCTTTAGTGGAGTGACATGATAGTTAACGAATGAGGGTTAATTCGGTATAAAAAGTTTAGTCAATTAATCTTGAATCGTTGGAGCCCATGATCTGTAGGTCCATTAGGTCTCTCTACTAGCTCACAAACGAAATTAGCCTTAGAATAGCATAATAAGTTGATTTCAAACGTTCAAATTCGAATTAAGGGAATTAGAAATTATATCTGATATAATTATACATTTAATTTTAGAATTAAATGTAACTCTAAAATTGATTAATATATAAATATGATTTAAATATTCATTTTATGAATAGGGATTCATGATGATGAATTTGATGACAAATTAATTTAATATTTGATATTAAATTAATATAATTAATTAAATTATTTAATTAATTATTAATTATTAATTTTATTAGAAAAATAAATTTATGAATTAATTTTGTAAAATTAATAAAATTTTAAGTTTAATTAAAGAATTAAAATTTAAAATTAAATTCAAAATGGAAATTTGGGAAAACCACAAAGTGGGATTTTACCACTCAATTTAAAAGCACCTTAATCACAATAATCCACTAATTCCACAAAGTAGGTGGTGTCTTCCTAGGATGAAGACTTCAAAGCATGGGCTAATAGTTTTAAAAACAAAAGAGATTCAGTTGAAAAGGACATGCAATTGCTGAATTGCTGAGTTTTTAAAAGTTAAAGAAGTTGTTCTTGAACAAGCTGAAAAATCGGAAAACCTTTTCTCCAAATGCCCTATGTTCAAGCTTGTTTTGAGTCCTACAACTTAATCTAAGGCTCCTAGAGAATAGTAGGGAAGCTCTAGTGGTGGTCCACAGCCTGAATCGAAGAAGATTGTAGCTGTATTTCGTTGAAGAATAGGATCTTCAAAGGTATGTAATGAAACCTTCTTAATACCCTATGAATGTGCTTATTTTAATATCAAAATTGAGGAATTAAAATGCTTAATGATGTTGTTTTCTTCCGCTGCATGTTTTTTTAAACAAACAATCCATAGTGTCCCTATGATAAGGTATCTATTGATATACTTATAGACCATTTAGGCTATATCCTCAAACTTGATCCACTTTTATATATATACATAAAGTTTAAATATTCATGTTATAGCCAAGGATTAGTTTATTGGATTTAGGAATTGATAAATGCAATTTACAAATTCAATAACACCTTTGTTGAAAGAAATCTAACATCTTTATTATGAAAGAGATTTTGTTAAAAGATTACAAACTACGTGTTTTAGGACATTTCTCCACATCTTATGCTAAATAATATTTTCTATGCTTTTCAAAATCATTTCGTCATATTCTTGGTGAATTTTTCAATCATGTGCTATTGTAAACGCTGAAAAAATAAACAAACTTGACTCAAGACCGACATTGAACTGTTGCCAAGCAAGGTTTATTCCATTCTGGTTAAATGCAATCTAATCCACGATTATTGTTGAAATCTACGCTATGCCTAGTTTCATTAAATCCAAGCTCCATTCAAGATCGAGGTTGAACTCTTATCAGGCAACAACTCCATTTTGATTAAATTCAACTTAATCCAAGCTTATGGTTGAAGTCTACCTCAATTCTAGTTTCACCAAATTTGACTTGTTTTCATATTGGTTTCAAAATTTGGTGAAGTATGCAACTGGAGATTGAAGCTTGCGCCAAACTAGGTTCAATGAACCAAACCTTATCCAAGATTGGGATAGAAATCTCATACAATTGTTTCTAGTTGAAGCATATGCAAAGTCCAGGTCTATCTTTTTCAATACCAAATCTTCACATTGGTTTCAAATTTGGATTAAATTCAACGTCATCCATGATTATGGTAGAAGCTTGCACCAAGCCAAGGTCTATACAAAACCTTATCCAAGATTTAGGTTGAATTCTTGCCTAGCAAGATCTTTTCTATTTTGGTAAAATTCAACACATTACAAGATTGAGGTTTGAACTCTTGTAAAACATGGACAGTTTCAAAATTTTTCTAGATTTTACATCCGCCATCTAGATTATTACTTTGGATGACAAGGTACTTGGCATAACTTAGTTATTATTATCACAGGTAATCAATTGGTTATTGTGAATATATATATATATATATATCCTTGCATAAAATCTCAATTCCATCATTAATTTCAGGTGTAAAGACAAAAAATATATTCATCACAAATATTTTTAAAAGTAAAAATGGTAGCAAATTAATATTTGGTTGAATGCGGAGTAGCGTTTCTTTTTGGGTTTTTGTTAAAAATCCATAAATACATGAAATGCTTAAGCAGAATTAAATTTGAGAATTAGTAGTGTTATATTTGTGAATTGTTCTACTTCATAAATACATGGAAATTCTTCTGCAAAAAAATAGTGTTTTGTTATGGGTTTTATTGTTAAAAGTCCATAAATTCATGAAATTTTTTCCTAATTTAATATTCTAAATTTGAAATCATTTTCACATAATTAACAATGTGAAATTCAACCATTAATAACAATTTTTAATTTAAAATGAGACTTTGTAGTGTTTCACCTTTTGAAATTTAATTTCTTAAATACGTGAAATTTCTCATTAAACATCGACGACAAATATTAGAATCACCAAATTGATGTTATAATGTTCTTGAGGTGTAGGAAATTAGTTTGGGAATCCAAAATAAATTTGAAATTTACTTAATGGCTGTGATGTCATTCATAATTATTAGCTCATGTTTTATTTCCAAAATGTGAGCTAATACAAATGAGACAATTTAAAAACAGACCAAATAACATTTTATGGCCCTTATTTTTCTAATTGAGTAATAAAAGGTAAATTTTGATAACGTTTTTTATGGGTGTTGTAAGGTGTTAACATTTCTCTATACACAAATATCTGAATTTACGTAGACCAATAGTACTTTTTTTAATTAGATGACCAATCATGCCTTTAATATGATGGGTGGCAACCTTAGAACTCTTAAAAAGACCCATACAAGAGGACGTCAGCTACTCCACGTCACGATCACATTGTGACAAATGTCAATATAATATAGCTATTAAAATACCACACCTTGCCAATCATAACATAATTCAATTCAACTAGCTAAGGCATTAATCCTCAAAGAAGAAATTAAAGGATTCAAATCACATGCTTCTCTGTACGTGATGTACCCAAATATACTGAATACGTAACAGAAAAGTATTCTTAAGCATGGTAGATTTCATTAAAATACATATAACAAAAGAACATAATAAGTTTTGCTTATTAAAAAATTAAAATAATATTTGCGAAAACTCGTTTTTCATTAAAAGTACAAACTAGTATAGATAGGATCAAATTGGCACGGTGAGTAATAAGGTAATAAGATGTTTAGTTTCTCCCTCGACGAAAGTGAAACCATCTCGCTCAATGTAATAAAAGTTTGTGGCTCGAGTAACATTCAACCCGAATTGAAGGATCACATTCGGAAACTTTCCACACAATTTCATGTAATCTTCTATCATATCCTTCCATGCTTCCACCACTTGGCCTTTTAGTTCGGCTGTGGCCTCTCCTTTCGTTACTCCATATTGTTTCATGTAGCACTCAACTGCAGAAGCCACATGACCTCTCTTTTGTTCAAACTAAGAAAGAAACATGATGACAACTTAAAATATATTTTTAGTAAGTAGAATAAAAATAACAAAAAACAAAAGTACCTTATCAAAGATGTTGAGGCGGAACCCAACATAATTAGATACATCAATTACAAACTTTTTATTTTCAAAAAGATAGAAACTCTGTATGTTTATGTAATATGATATAAAAACTCTGAAACCTCAAGCATGTATACTTCTATTATAATTTTTTATAATAAGTATAATTGCTTCATATTATCAGTACCTCGTGGCAAGATATATCATTCATGAGTCTGGTAATTACTCCAGTTGCTTTAAGAAGCATGGGTTCACCTTGAACCCACTGGAAAACCTCTTTTGAAGCAACATTTCCCAAAGATGGGAAGCAAACTGAAGCCACAACATAGATGCCAATAGAAATTACACCAACTTTCATGTATTCTTCTATTGTTGGCACATATTCTTCATTGAACCATTTAGCTTCCTCCAAATAAGCTCTGCATTGCCTTTTCATCTGTGGCCAAAACTCCAAACTAAAATAAATTAGAAAGAGACTTCTTCGGTGAGGTGTTGATATAATATTAAATAGGTAACAATTGATTAGGTACAGCTTAGTCTCCTACTTCTCTTACCTTTACATAGTATAAATAAAATTAAACATCATTTTTTACTAAAGAAATTTAGCACATGGCTGCCTGGGAAGAGATAGGGATAGTCCAACACCCACAAGTTTCATATTAAATTCACCATATTCTATCAATTCAAGCTTTTAGAGTGATTTAAGCATAGTATAAAAAAAAAAAAAAACATTCGAAGTTCAAACCCTTGTAAAGTCATTTTCTCTCAATTTAATATTGAATTTTACTTGTTAGGTCTTCAACAAATTTTCAAGCTTTAATAGTCTTCTCTTCCCAAAAAATATATATGAAACCAAACTAGTCCAATAATAGAATTTACCGCTTCTTTTGCACAATCAAATGCGAATGTAATATTGTTGTCCATACACATATCTTGTTCAATCTCTCGATAAAATTCAAGTATAGCTTCATAAAGACCTTTCATGTAATTTGGGAGCTTGTCAACGCTCTTGATATCCCACCTGAAATTTAATCAAACATTCAAGTGATTAGGCTAGAATAACGACACTTCTTTAATATTTTAAATTCTCACACATGTTGGTATTGGGTGAAAAGTCCTATATTGGCTAAGGAATTGAAGGGAGGGATCCAGGCCTTTGGCTAGTTCCAAAATGAAATCATAAAGTTTATGCACGAGTTGCAAAATATCCTACTATTGTGGAGGTATCGGGCTATCCGTTTTGATCGTTGGTCATTTAAACGAGATCACATTATTGAAATAATTTATACGTATATATCATATATATAATTTCTGTAATGATTCTAAACTATATTTGATCATTTAGTATTTTTAGTAATGCATCCTATTAGATTATATATTCACCTTATGATCTATTAATATGAAATTATACTTGAAAGAAAAACCATAGAACAATCTTTGAAACAATTTAACCTTGAAATTCTATTGCTCAAAATCATTACTACACTAAAAAGAATATTGAAGGTGAATGTTATTGACTACAGGGTAAAACTAGTTGTGCAAGCTTTACATCTAAACACTAAATTAAATAAAGAGTTTAGAGATAAACCTTTGAATCGCTTGGGTGAAAAGTTGAAGTTCATCAAGTATGCCATATGCATCATACACATCATCAATTATGGTTATGAAATAAATAATTTTGACAAATATTCTTCTATTGGTAGAGTACTTTGGTTCATAGTATACTCCCAATGCCCAAATATAGCATTCCACCACCCTATCTCTTGCAAAAGATAATTGTTCCATAAACTTCTGATCCCTCCACCACCTATGTATATATTCACACTTGGAATTAGATTTTTTTTTTTTTTTTTTTTTTTTAAAGAAGGGTAAATTTGATAAAAAGTTAATACCTGCATTTTTAGACTATTTAGCCCCATTTAGAAACGATTTTATTTAATATTTTGTTTTTGAAATTTATACGTGTTTTTTATCATTTTTTTCGATTATGCTATTCACCTTTCTTGAATGAAAACACTTGAACTTTCTAATTAATTTCTAAAACCAAAAAGAAGCTTATAAGAATCATTTTTCTTTTAGTTTTGAAAACATGACTTTTTGAAAACATGAGTAGAGAGTGTACAATAAAACATAGAGACTTGTGGGAAGTGGTTTTTATAAATGCTTAATTTTCAAAAATCAAATGGTTATAAGTGGAGTCTTTGAAAACTATCTTTTTTAAAAGTTTGATACATCATTTTGATCAAAATATGAGAATTTAGCTCAAAATTTTGATTTGAAATTTGTTTGCTTGACACAATTTCGCCAAGTAAACAAAAGATAAATTTTAGTCCTTGACTTTCTTGCTCCCAAATGAACTTTAATTCGACCTAAAGTAGAATTTATGTTCCACTTACTTTCCAATTTAATTTAATATTCCAAATTCTAACAATCATTTTTTTTTTTTAGATTTCACGTGAATTTGTCAACCCAAATCTTAGCTTGAATTTGGAATAGAATTTGAGGTGAAATTGAATCTCGATCAATTTTGGTTTGAGATAAAAATTTGGGTATAATTTGGGATATACCCAAATTTTAATAAGAGACTAATTGAGACATGTTTTTATCTGCAATTTATTTTGATTGAAGATAAAAACTCAAGGTCGAATAATTTGAATTTAAAATAAAATTTGGAATATGACCAAATTTCAATTTGGGATAAATTTTATATCTTTCCTGCAATTTGATTTGAAAATAGGGATGAGAGAACCTAAATTTGGATGAATTTGATATAAAATTTGGAAGATGCCCAAATTTGAGATTTTATCCACAATTTAATCTCAAAATTGAAAATTTGATTTTGAATAAAATTAAATTTTAATTTGAGAGAAGTTTTAGATCTTACCACAATTTGATTTGGAACTAAGGATATGAACTAGATGAAATTGAAATAAAATTTGGAATATGCGCAAATTTGAATTTTAACTGAAATTGAAATCCAAAATTTTATTCGGATAGAATTATAATCTTAATCTAATTTTGATTTGAAGCTTGGATAATCTAGGACTTTGAACTTGATATTTGGATAAATATGGATTTGAAACTTATTCCGACCTAAATTATTATTATTATTATTATTATTTAGTGAAGTTGAATATGAGCCTTCAAACTTGCCGAAAATAAAACCACCTTCTTTTGTTAAATTGGATAAATCAAAAAAAAAAAAAAATCAATTTAACCCAAAATTTGTTATATCTTCTCAAATGCTATGTGTTTAGTCAATCTAAAATCTAAACTTCTTCTCCAAATTTGGCTTTTAAATTTTAACCACCTTTGATTATTCATCTATAAATTGAACCCAGAAACCTCATAGAATTCACATTGAGTGAATCACCTCCATTGCATCTTTGAAAGCTTCTTCAAGACCTTTTTATTATTTTTTCAGCTTTTTTTCTATACTTCTTGTTTTGCTTCACTGAGTCGATGAAAACAGAGCACTCTCTCGTGATCGATCTTCTTTTTTTCGTTTTTTTTACTCTCTTGTGACCGATCTTCTCTTGTTTTCTTTTTTTTCTTTTCTAATTTCTTCAACATGTTTCAACCTTTCTTTTTCCTCACATTTTTTAAGGATTTTGTGGTTGATTATGTCCTTTGGAACCCATCAGCATTATGTTGCACTTGATGTGTGGTCACTGACAACATCGACTTTTGCTTCTACTAGATTTTTCTTTTTTTTTTACCGCCTGTTTCTCATGGTGCTAATATGATGTGTGAGAGAGGAAGAGAATAAAGTCTTTTTTTTTTTTTTTTAATTTCTTCCTTTTACGAAAACCATGTTTCTTTTCTTGATCTTTCTTTCTTCTTCCTTGTTTTCTATTGCTTCCAACATTTTTTTTCCTACAAATTCTTCTACCACGAT
The DNA here is from genome assembly GCF_027475165.1 of Benincasa hispida. Taxonomy (NCBI): domain Eukaryota; kingdom Viridiplantae; phylum Streptophyta; class Magnoliopsida; order Cucurbitales; family Cucurbitaceae; genus Benincasa; species Benincasa hispida. The sequence continues at coordinate 12,517,804 of NC_143488.1, read as the reverse complement.
TGTTTGCAACGTCATTATTGTCTAGCACTGTGGAGATCGAACCACCCGCCGTGGATGGTGACGGTGTGCATTCGTACGGATTCGCTTGAGAAAAGGATAGGGCCTGCTGATATGAGCTCAGTGACATAGTAAAGAGAGATTTAGTGGGAAATGAGAGAAATTTTAGGTTTTTTTCTAATAAAGATCTGGTTTTATCTTTTAACCAAAATTTTTTGTATTATTTTTCCTTCTTAATTTCCTTTCTTTTTTTTTTATTCATAATTTTCTTTTTACATTTTTTTACATTTTTTTTTCTTATTTCACTTTTTTTTTTATTTTGTTCATATTATTCGTTTATTTTTTGAATAAATTCTTTTTTCATTTTTTTCTTCTTCTCTTTTCTTTTTTTTCTTTTTTTTCATTCTTTTTTCTTTTATTTTCTGTTTTTCCTCTTTTCTTTTCTTTTTTCCACATGTTTTTTTATTTTCCATTTTCTTTTTCTTTTTTTCTTTTTTTTTTTTGTTTTGCTTCTTTTTCTTCTTCTTTTTTTTCTTTTTAATTTCTTTTTGTAGGAGGTGATGTTTTATTTATTGTTTTTTTTTTTTTTGCAGCAATTCCTTGATACATGGTCGTCTCCTTGGTATTAAAAGGAATGACCCTGAAACTATTGTATCGCTTCTCATGTTTGTGCATCCTGATCGTCATGGGAGGGCCCCACTTTATAGTATCATTTGTGCATCCTGATCGTCATGGGACGGGCCTCGCAAAGGCTTACAACTCTCCCATTCGATCACCTTGGGGAGGATCTAGTCTGCATTGTAGTGTCGTTCATGCATCCTGATTGTCTTGGGAGGGGCCTTGCAAAAGCTTACAACTCTCCCATTCGATCATCCTAGGGAGGATTCAAAAGTTTGCTTTATTGTGCCGTTCGTGTATCCTGATCTTCATGAGAGGGATTACCCTAGGGAGGATCCCCAAAAGGTCTATATTATTATGTTACTCCTTGATCAAAATTTGAAGATAAGGGACCAGAGTTGTCCTCGCATGTGCGGTGGAACCAGATGGACTAGAGTTGTCCTCGCATATGAGGTGGAGCTAGGCAAACCAAACTTGATCTCGCATATGAGGTGGAACCACAACTATCATTTTTGGAGAAGAAGCGAAGTTACACCAATATTTTGGAGAAGGGGTGAAGTTGTACCAACATTTTGGAGAGGAAACGGAACCGCACCATGACTTTGGAGATGGAGTGAAGTCGCGTCATCAGTTTGGAGATGAAGTGAAACCGCACCATCAGTTTGGAGATGAAACGAAGCTACGCCACGACTTTGGAGATGAAGCGAAGCCGTGCCAACATTTTGGAGAGGAAACAAAACAGCACCAAGACTTTGGTGATGAAGTGAAGTCCCGCCATCAGTTTGGAGATGAAGTGAAGTCCCGCCATCAGTTTGGAGATGAAGCGAAGCCACGCCATAACTTTTGAGATAAAAAGAAACCGCACCATGACTTTGGAGATGAAGCGAAATCGCGTCATTAGTTTGGAGATGAAGCGAAGCCACACCATGACTTTGGAGATGAAGCAAACCACACCAGAATTTGGAGATAAAGTGAAACTACGCCAACATTTTGGAGATGAAGCGAAGTCGCGTCATCAATTTGGAGATGAAGCGAACGCCGCGTCATCAATTTGGAGATGAAGCAAAGCCACGCCACGACTTTGAAGATGAAGCAAAGCTACGCCATGACTTTGAAGATAAAGCGAACCACGCCAGACATTGGAGATGAAGCAAAGCTGCATCATAATTTTGTAGACTGAGTCATTGAAGATGGAGTCGAGCCATCCACACTGACCATGAACTTAACGATGAAGCGGAGCCATGCACACCGACTTTGAGCTTGAAGATGGAGCAGAGCCATGCATACTGACCTTGAACTTGAAGAAGGAAGTGTGGCCATGCACGCCAATTTTGAACTTGAAGATGGAACTGCTTCAATGGAGTCTCTGAACTTGAGGATGGAGAAGCATCGACGAGACCTTCACGTTTGAGTTTGACAAAGCATCGATAAATCCTTTGCACTTGAGTTTGAAAAAGCATCGATGAATCTTTACATTGAGCTCGACTTCGCAACTTTGAGCGTGAAAATGGCATTGCAAAACCTCTAGACTTGAGCATGAAGATGAACCATCTATGAAGCCTCTAAACTTGGAGATTAAAGAGCATCGACGAAGCCTCTGAACTTGAAGATGGAGAAACATCTAAGTTTGATTTTAAAGAGGAAGCGAAGCGCATTTCAAGTGTGTGCCTTTTATTTACTGTGTTGGCTCCTTACAAGAAATGAACATCTTCAATCCATTGTGTTGCCCCAATAGGGATGAACATCTTCAATCTGGAGTGTCATTCTTTAACAGGGATGATCAACATCAATCTTGTAGTGTCATACTTAGGTGGTTGTGGTACACTTTCTGATTGGATGAAACTTAAATTTCTTTAAGTTTCCTTCGTACTTTTAAAGAAAGGGATCAAATCATGACGTAGTTCTTTTTTTTTTTTTTTTTTTTTTTTTTTTTTTTTTTGCGCTCGACTGAACTTAAATTTCTCTAAGTTGCCTACGTACCCATTATAATGACAGGGATCAAGTTGTAACGTAGTTCGTACAAATTGTTTTTTGGGCCGTTCACATTTTAAGTTCATGCGGGCTAGGAGCATCATGCAGTTTAGGCTCTTGCGATGAGGAGCTTCTTCATTTGAACTTCAGAAGTTCTAATTTCATCATGGTTTTGATCATCCTCTTCATTTGTAGGATTCGTTAATGCGATGAGTTTTGGCTTCACTATCAAGGAACCTTCTGTACTTATGGCAACAGAAAATTTCCTCTTCATGCATGAAAGGACACGACTATGAATATTTTCGCCGTTGTTATCTTCATGGAATGACGTCGCCTTCAAGATTTTCATCCTTCTTTATGTTGATCGCTTGTTATCTTGAGACGATCAAAAGAAAATGTTGAAGGTCGATCTTTCTTTGATGTGGATATACTTGGCCTTTCGAAGGCTGAAGTTCGAGTAGAAGTAGTTGTTGGACATTGGTCTTCTTCTCCTATCGTGGCCATACTCAATCTTTGAAAGACCGAAGATTGAGCACTTGAAGGTTTAATACGATCGAAGACAGATGTTTTTTGCCTCATTTCTTCTGAGTTGTTGACTTCTTCGACAGTTATATGATTGTTGTCGACTTCCACTATGTCGATAGTTTGAAATGCAATAACGTCCGATACTTTCTCTGGATGATTATTGAGAAACCTTATTGGGAGAAATTTTGTCGAAGTTATTGGCCATCGGAATTGAGGAAAGTTCTTGTTCTTTCTTAGTAGGCTTAGGCTTTTGTGTCATCTTTTTGTCTTTCTTTTTATGAGTCACAACTATCCACCCTTTGATGTCCTCTCCAACGAGCTCATCTTTTTTTTTTTTTTGGAATTTTCTGTTTAAATCTCTTGTTGGAACCAAACGACTATAGGCTCGAAAGCTCCAAACTGGATTAGGCTATGTCTTTGAGCATGGGACATAGACAGTGTTAGGACACTTGAAGTTGCCGCTACTGTAGCGTGATTTGTCTAAGCTATTTCATCCAAATCTAACTCAATCTTCTTTTCACGAGCCAACTTCAGAATTCGGTCCTTTAGCATGAAGAACCTTTCAACTGGGTGATTAACGACTCGATGATACTTGCAGTAGTTAGGATCATCTATTTTTCTTGCTTGTTTCGGCCGCTTGCATTCTAACAGCTAAATAAATTACTTCTTTAGCAGTTGCTCCAACATATCTGCCATATCAGAGGCAGGGAATGGATAAACTTTCTTTTGCCTTTCTTTAAGAGTTGGACGATGTTTCTCGCCCTCATTGTGCCTTCTTTCAAATTTGGTTTGTTTTCGTTTGGAGGAAATTTCAGTGGGGTCACATGAACGACCATAGATTCGTTTGTGGCACTATCCTCGATCTTTTCAGTGCCTTTGGCTTCATTCTTGTATTTTATCCCTTCAGGGACTAGGAAATGTTTAGTTCCCCTGTTGGCGATACTCAGCTTCATATCATGAGCGCGTGTTGCCAGCTCCTCAAATATACGAGGTTTTATCTCTTGTAGGATGTAGAGAAGCTTCTAGTGCATGCCTTGAGTGCACATCTCCATTGTAGATAATTCAGTGAATCTATCTTTGCAATCTAGACTTAAAGCTCTCCATCGATTGGTAATTGATGGTTGTCTCACCTTTCCATTGTTTAGTGTTCGTTAGCTCTATCATGCAAACAGTGCGCCTTGTACTGTAGAAGCGGTTCAGGAACTCCCTTTCTAGTTGTTCCCAACTGTCAATCACTTTTGCCTCCAAATCAGTATACCAATCGAAAGCATTTTCTTTCAAGGTACGAATGAACTGCTTGACTAGCTGGTCTCCTCTGGTTTCTGCATTTTCGCAGGTTTCAATGAAGTGTACAACATGTTTTTTGGATTGCCCATTCCATCGAACTGCTGGAACTTTGGATGTTGACTGGCATTCTTAGGTTGTCGATTCTCTTGGTATATGGCTTGTAGTATATAAAGGAAGTTTGCAATGGTCCTCCATATTGAGCCCTTATAGAGTTTGTAATCATATCCTGCAACTGTTGAATTGACAGGGCGACACAGAGGTAGATTGTTGTAGCTGGTCTTCCTGCAAGACAGTCTTTCCTTTGTCATTGGCTTTTGTAGTTGGAGATTGACTCAACTCAGCGGTTTCTCAAGCCTGTACTTGATCTCTTAAATCAGCGATTTCATGATCTCGCTCTTCAACAGCTTTCATTAGAAAATTTATCTTCCTTTCCATCTCTGCCATGGCTGACTCAACCGTTACGTCAGTCACCAAGAAAGATACTGCATCAAAGTGTGATTCTTTATCTGATGGATCAGTAGCAGAAACACAACCGTCGAACAAGGGATTTTTTCTAATAACGATCCCACCTTTAGTAGATTCCATTAGTTGTTCTGTGATGACAGAGCTTATGTAAGTATCGTTTACGACGGTAGCTTTAGATACCACTTTTTTTGGTGCCATTTGTACGCTTATTGTCTTGGATGACGGTAGCTTTATGTACATTTATTATCTTTGGGATTTTTTTATCTTTTTGGGTGATCGGTCTTTAGGTTTGTTGATCTTCTTGGGTCATTGGGCTTGTTGATCTTCTTAGTTAATCGACTTTTGGGCTTGTTGATCTTCTTGGATGATCGGCCTTTGGGCTTGATGATCTTCTTGGATGATCGGCCTTTGGGCTTATTGATCTTCTTGGGTGATTGGTCTTTGAGCTTGTTGATCTTCTTGGATGATCGACCTTTAGGCTTGTTGATCTTCTTGGATGATTAGTGTTTGCACGAAGCTTCCAGAGAAACTTGTTTCATGGAGTTGAACTTGAGTTGGTGGTGATGTTGATTTGATTTGATGCGATGTGGTTCGATCTCTAGTACTTGATCCTCTGATTCTCTCTCAGTTGAATGCATACGCTTGATTTGAGAAAGTGAAGCGCGTGATGATCGTAGAGTTGAAGTCTTAGAAGAATACTTGTATCTCCGAAGAACTTCAGTCTTTAAGGGTCTTCTATCTTCTAAGATTGTTGCTTTAGGAGTCTTGGGAGTCTTCTGCTGCTTGATGAATTCTCTTTGAACTCTCTAAATGAAGAATTGCATGTATCTTTAAAGGACTTCAGTCTTCAAAGTGTTTGTATCTTCAAAGGGCTTCAGTCTTCAAAATACTTGGATCTTTAAAGGACTTCAGTCTTCAGGATGCTTGTATCTTCGAAGGATTTCATTTTTCAGGTGTGGTAAGCTTCAGGAGTCAAGGAGTCTTGTAATTGTAAAGAATTATCTATAAGCTCTCTAGTGTATAGAATTGTTAACCTTCACAAATGAGGAGAACTCTTCTATTTATAGAGTTCTCTACTGGAATTCATGAACTTGGGCTTGATCCGTCCATGGGTCTGACTAATTGGATTTGGGCTTTATTTGACATTTTGGTCAAATTAAGTCTATTTATGGGCCAAATTGGACTTTTAGCCCAAATAATAATATCAAATTGGATCGAAGCAATTTTATTCAATCCAATGGTTATGAAAGAAACATGTGGCTTCATCGGACTTCGCCAATTTATGTCTGCAACTTCAATTTGGGACAAATGTCAACTTCTAATTAGTCTCAAATTCAATTATTTGGAATATCATCATTAATTTAGTAAACTACGTGGCAATTTGCGATTGGTCCAAAATTTCTCATTCAATTGGGATAAGTGTTGAACATCTTGTAGCTCATGTTCATACACAGAATGGTTTAGCAAAATCATTCATAAAACGTTTGCAATTAATTTCAAGAGCATTATTTATGAGAGCTAAGCTTCTTTCATTTGTATGGGGACATGCTATTTTGCATGCAGCGTCACTTGTATGCATTAGGCTAGTAGCTTATCTTTACTCGCCATTACAATTAGTTTATGGTCATAAGCAAAATATTTTCTATATGAGAATTTTTGGTGTGCAGTATATGTTTCAATTGCTCCACCACAACGCACTAAGATGGGTTCTCAAAAGAGACTAGGAATATATGTTGGACATGATTCCACATCAATTATTAATATTTTAAATCCTTGATGGGGTGATGTATTTAATGCATGATTTACTGATTGTCATTTTAATGAGACAAATTTTTCAACATTATGAGGAGGAATTAAGAAGTTGGAAAAAGAAATTATACTAAATGCATCGTTATTATCTCATTTAGATCCTCATACAGATCAATGCGAACTTGAAGTTCAGAAAATAATTTATTTGCAAAATATAGCAAATCAATTACCAAATGCATTTATAGATATAAAGAAAGTAACTAGGTCACAAATGTTGGGATTGATGTCCTAATTCTTTTGGTGGTCTCGTAGTTTGTAAACCTTTTGTACACATTGTTATTAATAAAATAAATGTTATTTTATTTACATTTACTCATATTTAATAAACTAAGATCCTTGGTTATTTTATATAACTTAAGCTTGTATGTGAGACATATAAATGGATCATGACTTAAGTAATAACCTGAATGGTCTGTAATATATGGATAATGGAGGGATACCTTATCCTGGTGACACTACGGATACAACCCGTTTTGTAGATATTTACAAGTGTTGTAAAGTGCTACAAATGGTCTGATCTTGACCATTCATGTGGAGACATGCGAACGAGATGTCCTATACAAAGAGTTTGTATAAGACCGGACAACGAGATGATTAGTCTCTTTATATAATGCGGTTGATAATGAGACTTACATTTCACTAAAATGACCATAGGTGATATGACCTTAATGCTGAGTGTTTTGGGAACTCTTACCTATGAGGGCGGTCCTTTGATTAGTATGGATGAGAGTGGCCAGATTGCCAACTCAACAAGCTTACCCTTTTGGGGATTCATCTGATTGAAGAACTGAGAATTCAGTTACACAAGACAGAATTCACTCCTTTCCTGAAGTAGGGGTAAGTAGATAAATTACTCCCTTAAGAACTGATTCCGGATCTTGAGCAGAGTTTCCACACCATCTCTTTAGAAGAGAGGACTCAATCATAGTAGGATTATGACTTATTGTTCATTAGAGGAATCAGTGGTACTTAAGGAATTAGATGTAACTACAGGGGAAAAATGGTAAATTGACCCAGCTGTAATGAGAAGGGTGCAGTTATCGAACTGTTGATTGGTTATATGGACAAAAAAATATCTGTAGTGAGAAGAGTGCAGTTATCGGTCTTTAGTGGAGTGCTCGACATTTAACTGATGGTAGATCTCGTAACTAAAGAGTTTAGTCAGTTATTCACCTACCGTTGGAGCTTCAAGCTATAGGTCCATGAGGTCCCCTTGGTAGCTCAATGGGTTCAAGTTGAGAATCAGATTTTGGGTTAGTTTGATGTGTTCAAATTAACAAGAGAAAATTCAATTGTATATGATATAATTGGTGTGATGTATTAGATACATTAATGGAAAAACTAATATAAATATGATTTGTATTAAGTACCATAAAATAGAAAAAGAACTATGTTTTATATATTTCATATGATTAAATATTAAAACTATAGGTTATAAATGAATATCATAAGTTGGTTATCATATTTATTTATAAAATATTAATTATATGATAATTAATTCTTTTTCTCTAATAACAAATTGAGTGAAAGGTTATTGGAAGTTTTTTGGTAACCATGAGATAAAAGAGAAATTATTTTCCAAAATTAGTAGTTGGTTACATTCGAAAAATTCTCACGGAAAAAGGCTATCAAGTAAAAATAGTTTTTACTAAGCGACAGCTGTTGAGAGCATACATGATCGCTTAGAGTTGACTATACGATAGTTACTTGTTGATCGTTGCTCCACGATCGAGTAGCAAAGTCTGCGATAGGCTTCGGTTTGCTAAATGATCGAGTACATCGTCTATTCGACAGTGTTCATATCTCTCACTTACTCGATTGTCTACTCGATCGTATATCTCGTATCTTCCTCAATCCAAGATCATACAGAGCCCACAACTTCGGGATTCTCACACTGAGAATACCAAGGTAACACTTGTGAAGATGTTCTAAGTTAGTTCGTGAATCGAGTTGGACTCGATTGGGTTAAAGGAGCATTCCGACGTTTGTGGAGGTCATATTTTGTTCGTTGCATTTGAGTGTTGCTTTGGATGCATTGGAGACTGATCGAGGGATACTTGAAAAATGGTTCTTCAAAGATACCCATACTCTATCCCTTATATTCTCTTATAGCATGCTGTAATTCCTGTTGATGCATAATCTATATGTTTCTAGTTAGATTGTGATTGTTGTGTTCATTCTGAATGAATTTTGAAACAATCCACTTCTGCTACTCATGGAGATCTCTGTTTGTGATTTCCTTCAATAGGTATTAGTGCCAGGTTGTCATGATATTCCAAATTCCATTGCTGTATTGAACTTCTTTTACAGACGTGGTGGGTTTTAAGTTTTCTACAATCCGTTTAATAGTTCAATGTGTTTGTTGATGTGTTGATGAATGTTTACGGGATGGTTGCCTCTGTTTAAATCTTTCTTTAAGTTTACAAAGTGTTAATTTGTAAGGGCCCCTATGTTTTTGGGTTATAATTAACAAGCAATCGAGTCTGTATTTAAAGTGTTTAAAGTGGTTTGAGTAGTTCGTGATGAATTTTCGAAGCATGGACTTGCAGTTCTTATCAAGGAAGAATACCAAAAGTTGGTCGCATCGTGTATCCCAAGCTAAACGATCGTTGAGATTTAGCTAAAGGATCGTGTAGAAATGTTGTGCCCAATCGTGTAGTATTTACTAGATGATCGTTTAGCTCATACTAAATGATGGGGTAAAGAGTTTACTCTATCGTGTAGTGTTGGTTTCTCTATCACGTGGATGCTTGGGATAAATGATCGCATAGAGTATTTGATGCTCATCGTTTAGTAAAAGGCCTGTGCACTAAACGATCGTGTAGTTCAACATCCCTCATTGCATAATCACTGGGAACCTACCTGGAAAGGTGAATTAGATAGATTTGTTATAAGCATGCAACAGTTGATCAAAGGCTTCGTTAAAGAGTTTAATGAATGATGATCAAAGGTTGTTCAACTTTCCAAAGTGAGAGTTACTTTTGAGCAAACTTAAAAAGTTACTTACTTAAAATCGTTAGCCATGTTTTTTCTAAGTAAACTAAACCGTAGGTTATAAAATACTCAGTGGAGGAAAAGATATATATGATATGTCAATTCCACTCACGTTTCTTCCTTAACATTCACGCTGTGAGATTCATGCTTGGCCTCGTGGTGCTCTGGGAGCATCCCTCTTCGGATGGTGTTTGCATGAGTCAATATCAAGGTGGAGGTAAAGAGTATTTATAGTAAGTGGGTGAATGATGTGTATCAACATGTCTTGCGGTCTCCTTCATTGGTTGCACCGTGAGATCTTCTTGCACAACCTTGTGGCGTCCTGGGAGCGTCCCCCTTTGGATGGTTTATGCGGTTAGTCAATATCAAGGTGAACTCTAGAAATGGATGGGTCGCTTTAGTTTTTGCTCAAATTGGATTTTTTTCCCTTTGGATTGGCTGCTTGGGGCGGAACTCTAAGATCTAAAATGAAGGGTCACACTTAGGGAAATTATTATGCAAGTTAATGATTTCTTGACCAAATCAATGATGGCTAGTTGTTATAGGAACAAGTGTTGTTCTAGTATTAATGATTGGTTGAGAATGTCTCAATTCAGAGGAGGGATAAATTGACTACCCTTCGGTTGCTTTTGTCTTAAACCACTGAAGCATCATTACAAAATTAGATGTCACACGGGGTTCATTTAGATTTTGCTAAACCAAATTGGATTTTGTTTTAAAGAGTACTTGCTAAAATCTAATGTAGATCAATATGTTCGTTTTTTCAGCAACATGTATGATTTTCCATTAGTTGCCTCTTTTAATTTTACCGATTACATACAATGAAAAGAGTCTCTTAAAACATATTTCGTGATAAACGACCTCGAGTTTGTCATGGTTGAGGAGTGTTGTCAAGTCCCGACCTTTGATACACTGCGAAATGTTGCAATGCATATGAGGTGTGGATAAAGGCTAATTCGATGGCCAGACTTCACATTTTGGCTAGCATACCTAATGCATTGGCCAAAAGGGTTGAGAACATGGTCATTGCATGTGAGATCTTGGACTCGTTGCATAAATTGTTTGAACGTCAGTTCTCACTTTTTGAGCACAAAGAGGTGGATGACAAAGAAATGAGTAGTGTCAGTTCCTAAGATAACGTCTAGTTATTCTTAAAGGTCAAGGGACTAAAAGAAAAAGCAATTGTTGCTGACTCTGGAAAAGTTCATCGACGAGAATTGTTCTCTATAGTGGAACTTGAAGCTTGTTTAGGTTTTGATACTGATCCCACTACTCTCCAGAAGAGGAAGAAGTCTAAAGACAATAAATGTAATTTATTTGTCTTGGAAACGTGTTTGGTAAAGAATGATGATTCTGCCTGGATACTTGATTCAGGTGCTAGTAATCACGTAAGTTCTTCCTACCAAGGATTTAGTTCCTAGAAAACGTTGGAAGATGGAGAGTTGACTCTTCGAGTCTGTAATAATGAGTTTGGAACACGCAAGAAGCGTGGTAGACCAATGAATTCCAAAGATAAAAATTATTGAAAACGAAAAATAATTAATAATGAAAAAGTCTTGGTTGAGGATGTAAATATCGAAGAAGAAATCCTCGACATGACTAGTGAGGAAAGTAAAATACCTAAAAATAATAATGAGATTTGAATAAACCATGTCATGAAGGAAAAGATAGAATCGAACTAATGTAGTTATTTATAAGATTTTTGTGTATAATGATACTCTTGATATTATATATGAAAATGAGGATCTTAAACCAAAACCTATTGAAGAATATCAACATTGAAAAGATTGGCTTCAGTAGAAAGAAATAATCGAGGTAGAATTAAACTCACTTTCAAAACGGTAAGTTTTTGGACCAGTAGCCCGAACACCAGAAGGTGTGAAACCTATGGGATACAAATAGGTATTTGTGAGAAAAAGAAATAAAAATAATGAGGTCACAAGATACAATGCAAGACTAGTTGCACAAGGTTTTTCATAAAGACGTGGTATTGATTATGAGGAGACATATTCTCCAGTGGTGGATGGAATTACACTAAGATATTTAATTGGTTTGACTGTATATAAAAGTCTGGATATGCATCTTGTGGATGTAGTCACAGCATATTCATATGGATCTCTTGATAATGATATTTCTATGAGTATCCTAGAAGGATTTAAGGTACCTAAAACATATACATCAAAATCCTAGGAATAGTATTCAATAAAGTTACAGAGATCACTATATGGATTGAACCAATTAGAACGGATGTGGTACAATTGCTTGAGTGAATATTTATTCAAAGAAGGATATCAAAATAAGTTAATATGTTCATGTATTTTTATAAAGAAATCACAATCAAGATTTACTATTATAACTATATATGTTCATGACTTGAATATAATTGAAACTCCTGAAGAGCTTTCAAAGGCAATAGAATATCATAAGAGGGAATTTGAGATGAAAGATCTCGGAAAATTTTTTTTTTGCCTTGGTTTGATGACTCAGTACATTTGTGAAATGTGACTTATCTTATAAGAAAAATCTTCCAACAATATTAATCAAAGACAACACAGCATGCGTAACCCAAAATAAATGAGGATATATTAAAGGAGATAAAACAAAACATATTTCACTGAAACTTTTCTACACTCTTGAAGAAAATAGCATCATCATTGTACAACAAATTTGTTCGAAGGATAACTTGACAGACTTATTTACAAAGGTATTACCAACCACAATTTTTGAAAAATTGGTGCATAATATTGGAATGCAGCGACTCAGAGATCTTAAGTGATGTTTTTACGAGGGGAAAAACATATATTGTATTCTTTTAATAGTATTTATTATATGAAATATGTACTCCTTTTCTTTCACTAGGGTTCTTTTTCTAATTCGTTTTTTCTTAATAAGGTTTTAGCGAGGCATATTTCATATATATATGAGCATCTAAGGGAGAGTATTATAAATATCATAAAAATAGATGTCCAATGCCTAGTGTCCTAAAAGCCATGTGTCATTTTTCATATTGTCCGTGTGCCTTGTAATAATTTGTGTTGGGTGTCCATGTAAGTCCACATCATACTTACCATTTTGCCTATAAATAGTGACATTTGGTGGATCTCAAAAGAATGCACATTGGTGAGAAATCCACTTCAAAATTCAATTAATTTTCGTATTATCCAATTTTATAATTTTAATAATTTTATTTTATTTTATATTATATTTATTTATTATTATATTTTCTCCATATCCGTGTTTCATCATGCTCTTCAATTTCATAACATAAAAAGATTTTTTTTTTTCATTTTTTCAATTTTCTTATCTGCTAAATGCATTGCTTGCTATTAAAAAAAAAAAAAAAAAAAAAAAAAACATCATTTGCTCCTAAATACATTTAGGTCATGTTAATAATTTTGAAAACATATTCCCTCAATGGTAATCTAAAAAGTGAACCCCATTTGATTAAATTTGTTCATATTTTCCTATATCCTGTAATTGTGAAGAAATATGTGACCGATAGTCAAATCTATATCAACAAATGGAATCTAATTGCAGAACTGAGAGTGATCAATCTAATTTCATTTGAAAATTACATGGATCCATTAATTTTTTTTTGATATTTTTTTAATCAATTTTTTTTTATTTTTTATTTTTACCCTAAGATACCATTACCATTATAGATATTGTCACCGTTACAGTAAATAAAGTATGAATCCATTGCAGTTACTATTACCATCGTAGATATCGTTACCGATTGACCCTAAATGGTAATGATAATGGTGAGAAGACACTAAGAACATGTAAACAGCCTCATCTAATCAAATTATGTTTCAAAATGTCTAAGTAAATGTGATCAAAGCAATCCAATTTCGTTTGTGATTGAGGTCAATTAACATTGATTGAGATCTAGTACTAATTACATATTAGTAAACATGAACTTAATATATATTTGTATATTTTTGGTAGAATCTTATCCGAGATTGGCTGTTGTATTTTTTTTTTTTTTTGAAAAATAAGTAAAATAAGTTAAAAGCAAACTAAACACAGAAACAGGTCTTCACATAAAATAGAGGACACTCTATCCAGAGACCAAACATCTTAAAAAAGCTCTTTAGATCCTCCATACATTAATACGAGACGATACAAAAAAAAATATTGCTTCATAATTACATTTAAGCCACATTTACCCCACATAAACGAAATATCCATAAATAGTAAAGTAAAAAGTGGACCTCGGTTAATTACGTTTGTTTTTTTTTTTGCCTATATTCTGTAATTGTAATGAATCGTGAGGTCCATCTCTAGATCGATAATCAAAACATGCAATATGATTGAAGAATGGAGGATACTTAATTTGATTTTGATTGAAAATTACATATGATCCACTACTTTTACTGTTACCATTAACCAAATATTGTTACTGTAGCAATATAAGAATTATGAATCTATCACACTTACTGTTACCTTTACCTTTACCTTTACCATTACCATTGGCATTAGCATTTGGATCAAATAGTATGGTAACAGTAACGATAACAATAATAGTAAATGTGACATATTTTTAATTCTAAATGCGATCAAAAGCAATCAAATTATGTTTGCAATTCAGATTATTACGATTGACCCGTCAATAGAATTTAATTACGATTACACCACTTTTGATTACGACTTGGTAAACACGTGGTTTTAGTGTATATTTTTCTTATGATGCTAGTTAAACAAATACTGAAATGAATATAACTAGACAATAATACAATTATGAAACATTCACAAATTACTATTTTTCATTCTATTTTAATTATAAACATATTTTTTATTTATATTTATTACTTACTAGATAGTAGTTACTACAAGAATGGTTTATGTCATAAAAAAGTAATGGTAAATTGTAAACTTTATTATTAAATTCTCTCGACATTGCTTTGATGTTCAGTGTGTATCTCTGACAATATGGTTATTAGTTGTCTCATAGAATCATAAGATTTTTGTTTTCTTTGTTTGGACAATACGTTAGAAAGGATCCAATCTTTAATCATCATGAAGAATTTTAATTAGATATGATACTTATATTAAGAATCAAATTCTCTTACGGAAAGTGTTTTATAGACTTAAGTATAGGAGTCTTTTTAAATATAAAAAAATATTTTAAAATATTTACATTTTATAACAAAAAGTTTAAAAGTACGTAACACTTTTATAATTGTTTGCTATAAAGTATAAATACTTTTAGGATTTTTCTATTAATCAGAAATTTCTACATTTTAAATATAAAAAAAATATTTTTAAATATTTACACTTTATAGCAAAAAGTTTAAAAGTACAAAATACTTTTGGAACCTTTTGCTACAAAGTATATTTGTACATTTTATTCTCTCTATGTAAACTCAACATTGTATATATTTGTATATATTGATCCACTGGAGTTTTAGTCCAACTGGGAGTATTGATGGGTTTTATGTCCTAAAACTCGCAGTTTGTAAAATAAACATTTTCTATAATTAATATACTTATTATTGATTTCATAAATTGTATGAAAGTCTAAATCCAATAAACTAAGATCTATGACTATTGCATGAGTACTTGAACTTTATGGGGAGACATAGGAGTGGATTAGGTTCGAGTAAATAGTCAAAATGATCTATGGTACATGAATAAGGTTGGGTACCTTATTCTAGTAACACCATTGGATGCGGCCTACTCTGTAGTTGTAACAAAGAGTTGTAAAGTGCTATATACGATTTGATCCTAATTCGTACATGTTATGACTATTTCACTTAGATGACCTAGGTAATGGACCATTAGAGTCCATGATCTGTAGGTCTGCAAGGTCCCCCTACTAGCTCTAAAATAACGTGATAAGTTAATTTGAAATGTTCAAATTTGAATGAAGGGAATTAGTAATTATATGAGATATAGTTACGTGTTTAATTTGAGAATTAAATGTAATAGGAGAATTTATATTAAAATATGATTTAAATATGTGTAAAAATTAATTTAATATTTGATATTAAATTAATTAAGTTTTATTTAAAAAATTAATTTATGAAATTAATTAAATTTTTTAGTTTAAAAAATCAAAATAGATTTTAAATATCAAATTTTGATTTTGTGTAAAATTGGAAAATTGAAAAACAAAAACACAAAATAGAAAAACCATGTTTTCCATTATCCATCTTTACTTTCTCACACAAAAGCGATCAACTTTGCCTTGTCTTACTCTAAGCATGAGCTGTAACTCATGCAACTCTCTCCTTTGAATGTTGATCTACAGTATAATGAAGAGTTTGGAGTAAAATTCAGGCATGCAATCAAGAGAGAATTTTAGAGAATTTTTGTGCTGAAGAATGAGTTCTTCAACCAGATTGCTGATGTGAGCATTTATCCTTCATCTCTTGATTCAAGCTTGTTTTGAGTCCCACAACTCAATCTAGAGCACCAAAAGAATATTGGGGAAGATTTTGAGGTGGTCTGCAATAAGATTTGGAGAAGATTATAACTGGAGAACAAGCTTTGAAGAAGTTCTACAAGAGGTATGTCATGAAACTCACTTATTTTCTGCAAGAGCATGCTTTATATTTTGCCAAAATTAATGAATTAGAGTGCTTAAATGATCTTTGTTGCTTCTTGTTGCTGATACATTCCTACACTCCCCACTCAAGCATTCCCCCTTAGGGGCCATTTCATTGTGGTTTCAGCCAAGGTTGTAAAGATGTCAACTCAAAAGGATGTTACTGCAGTTGAGGTACGACTATTGCATGAATTAGTTTTCTTAATATTGTACTGTCACTAATTTATAATTTAAAGATAGGAAAAAAGGACCGAGAGTGTTGGAGAAGGAAAAAACCAGCGAGGTTCACACCTGAGTGTTTGAAAAGGGGGAAGAAGGGAGATTTTTAGCCCCAATCTTCTCAGCCCTAATCGGTCCCTGTACCTGAGTTCCCCATAAGCACCGTTAATTCCTATGACCCATACATCCTAGTCTCAAATGTTATGTGGAATGCATACAAAATATGAAAAAGTCATCCAAAAACCAAAAATGAGGATTGGATGGTAGTATATACCTTCAGAACCAAGGATTTCTTCAAAATGCTTGACCAAAACACATGGGTGCTTAAAGACGTGAGTATTTCTATTTATTAATTAACCAAGATTGATCGTTCAGAAAATTCTAATCGATCATTTAGAAGTTTCTTAAGCTATCACATAGACAACTTATATTTTTCTTTCTTTGACCAGACTATAGATCTTCTTTTGATGCACGTGCATCAGAAGTTGTACTCAAAACCTGACCTGTGCATGTACTGATTCATGGTGATTGACTCGAGCTTCACGGTATGGAAATTTCACATATTTGTTGAAACTAATCTTCATTTAACCATGTATTTATAACTTCCCTATCCTATGATGCTTTGATGGAGCCAGAGAGTATTGCTTCTAAGATCCGATCCTAGGGATGCTTTGATGGAGCCAGAGAGTATTGCTTCTAAGATCCGATCAAGAGGTATTGAAATGGAGGGTGGCAAAGTGGCAGGCTAGTTGGATCATGAAGCACATATGAGGTTTTGGGTGGACTCTCACTTCTTTATTAACTACGTGCTTGGATAGTATGAAGAATACAAACCAACGTGGATGAATGTTGACTTTGTATTTAGGCTAATCAACATCAAACAACACTGGCTTATGTTGGCCATTGATCTAAAGAGGTGCGCAATATTTGCATTTGACTCCATGCCAAACTACATCGATAGTGACATACTTAATGGTTACCTAAAGCTCATGGCCATAGAAATACCTTCGATGTTGATTTCTGTCAGATTTGACAAACAACATAAGACGTTCAAGTACAAGTAATGGGAAGTGAAGAGATCGAACGTGACTCTCCAAGAGGGCAAGTCTCTAGATTGTGGAACTTTTTGTGCTAAATTTCTAGAATACTGTGTAATTGATGCTAATAGGACTGACTTAACACAGACTAATAAGAGTGTGTTGCCTAGTTGTGGACAAATAAATATTTATAGTAATAGAATTGATGTTTGACTATATATAACTATGTAAATAAATAACAATCGCCCAAAAAAACTAAAAGATCATGTAAGAATATGTACAAGATCATTTAAGAATATGTAAACGGTCGTTTAGAAAAATTTAACTGATAGTCTAGAAAATCTAAATAATCGTTTAGTAAAAATCTAAATGATCATTTAATACTACTAAATGATGATACATAATTAACTAAGTGATAATGCACAAACAACTAAGCAATCGTGCATAAAAATTACATATCATTCAGTCTAGATGGGCTAGTGCCAGGTATTATCAATGTTTATCTGCACTTTTCTTATTATGTCCTCTCTAACCACATCATGTGCATCTATGTATTTGTTTTGGCTTCTCTCCATTAGAAAGTATCCTGATGGTTTGACGTCAACCTACACTTGCTACCTTACGTAGTGGTAGAATTTCAAAATCTTCAAAATCTGTTCTTTGACTCCATTCTTGTCTATGTCCAACTGGGAATATTGGTTCAGCATAAGCAACAAGCACACACTCAATGACAAACCATTTTGTACATAATGTTTGAACATTAATGTTTATAAGGATTGCTGTTGATATTGCATGAGAGCATGGGATCTCAATGCAATTAAACTCCACATCAGTACAGGTCCATGAACGAAAATCAACAAACTCCCCCAAATATCCATCGTCCGCATTAATTATATGCATATCCACTGGAAAAACACGATATGTTCTAGATATCAATCTCTATTCCTTAAGAATACTCATTGCGTAATCAGTTACAATGTTTGTTCATGTCATTGCATGTATACATTGGATATAAAACCAACCTTGTAGTCACCTGCTGATATGCTCTAATAACTTCGTGATTAGTAGTTCCCGTGCATCTTTCAATACTCTATTGAGGCATTCTATTATATTTGTCGTCATCTTTTCATACCTATAATGGACTTGATAAACTCTTGCCTACTATTGTAATCCGACCTCCTCAAGATATGCCGTCATACCAGGATATTGATGGAGCTCATCTCAATACATCTTAAACTTAGACATTTTATAAGCTTTCGCCGCTAGAGAGAAGTGTGGGATTATGTCTTTATTCTTGAATTTGTCAACCAAATTATTCCGAATATGGTATATACATAGAGCATGAAATGCATCAAGGAATATACTTGTACCAACTGTTATAAATGAGATATGACGATATGATATAATCAATAAATTCGGAGTGTCTCCTATCGAAGCCTTCAAAAGAGTCATGAACCAAGTCCATGATGCTTCGTTCTCACCATCTACAATACTGAAAGCGATAGGATATATGTTATGATTGCCATCGATATATGTTGCTATTAACAACATACCTTTGTATTTCTCGTGCAAATGGTTCCCATCAACAACGATTACTGAGCAGATGTAGTTTAGAAAACCCTAATACACATACGAAGTGCCATGAAGATGTACTTAAAGTATTTCCCGTCATCTACTTCAATCTCAAATATCGTACCTGGATTGGTATATGCGATCGTATATAAATTTCTGAACGATCATTTATACAGTACTATACGATCGTGTAGTAATTTATAAACGATCGTATAGTACTGTATACACGATCATTAAAAATTTATATACAATTGAATATACAATACTAAGTATATGATCATTTATAAATTACTACACGATCGTTTATAAATTACTATACGATCATTTATAACTTAGTATACGATTGCCTAGTAATTTATGACCGACCATTTATATTGTAATGAATGATTTTGTATATATTACTATATAATCGTTCATTTAATACTAAATGAAATTTATTATGAAAGCAATTTCAGACAATAAATATTGTAGAATATCACTTACATTCTCTCTCATTTTGAATCTGACAATGAAAGTAATCAACGAAGATATTGGACTGAAACTCTGAGAGAACAATAAGAGAATTTCATGGGGAGTTCATGTCACACCTCGCCCCAGATCACCCTCTTAGCCTAGAGAAGGGCGTGACTGCAACAATTATCAACCCTTGAGCTGACACTTACTGCCTAAAAACTCTTGCGGAATAACTCTGATACCAAATACAAATTATATGCAATGGGACGTCTTTAGGCCCACAATTTATTAACTTAGAAACTTAATTTGTTTAGAGTATTTATAACATTAGATTTATAAGTCCCAAAACCCACAAATCCTAGTCCTTATATAAACAATAGTAACATGTGTATAATATTAACAGTAACCACCTAACAAACAGTTACAAGTCTTTTTGTCCTTTAATGGCAGAGCAGATACTTAGCTGTCTTCAAAGGATTTGATCGCTACCTGTGGGGGTGAAAAACAAAAACATTTAGAAACAGGGTGAGCTTACACCCAGTAAGTGACCGAGAAAACATAGTAAATTCTCATGCATGATTTCAGAAAATAGTTTTATCTGCAATATAAACTTTTGTAGCATAAATATTTTCCAAGTGTAAATTTGATAAAGCTGTTTTAAATATAAAACAGTAAAATCATTTCTCAAATCAAAGTACTGTATAACTGGTAAAATAATCCCAACACCAACTACTAGTCCAGAGAGAACCCTTTTGCTCGATCTCTAACTTTATTCACCTGTGGCCACACTAAGTACCTTAACACATTAGGTACTACTGCTTAAATACCTTCTCCTTGTACTTCAGTATCGAGCTACTAGGATACCTTCTCCAACGTACTTCAGTATCCTGTTGGCTTGGTACCTTCTCAAACGTACTTCAGTACTAATAGATACCTTCTCCTTGTACTTCAGTATCTAGTTGGGTGGATGCCTTCTCCTTGTACTTCGGCATCGCATTTTACTAAAACTATTTATAAACAACTTTTCTCTTTAAAGCATTTACAGTATAACACATATACAACATGGCTTTGAAGATGGTAACGCATGCTAGATAAAATCAATACATATACATATGTAAATAGTTTTTTTAACAATATGCATGCGTTCGAATCACAATTCAAACTTACTTAGAAACTACTTTATAAATTCCAACTCCATATTTATAGGCGTTCAAATTGCTTGTGGGAGTGTCAGCACCTACTTGGTTGCATGGCCAAATGTTTAATCGTCCCTTTATCAACGTAATCTGACTTTATCTTGGTTCAATGTGTTCTTCCCAAACACATCCAACACAGTTTCTTAGGGTTTAAGAATTTCTCTTAATCAGACACCTAGATTTTAATTGACGTTTGCCCTTACGTCTTCAAGCTTTGTTTGTATTCAAATTAGGGTTTTTAAATGCATAATCCACCCCAACGCGTCCAAATACATCGCCTAGAAGCTTGCTCGGCCGTTCAATGCATAAGCGAGGCGTGGGCGCGACGTTCGAATCAGATAAAGCAAGGCTAACGCATAGGCGCTCTCGCTCTTTCCGCTCTTGGCAATGTCGCTCTCTCCATTCTCGGCAGTGTCACTCTCTCCCACTTTCTCGTTGGTCTCGCTCTCTTCACTCTCGCTCCTCCAGCTTTCTCGCTGGTCTCCCTCTCTCCAATCTCGCTCTCTCTAGCTTTCTCTCCAATCTCACTCTCTCTCCACTCTCTCTCCAACTTTTCTCTCCACTCTCGCTCTTTCCAGCTTTCTCGTTGGTCTCGCTCTCTCCCATCTTCTATCCAATCTCGCTCTCAACGATCTCGCTGATCTCACTCTCAATGATCTCGCTCTTAACTACTGCGAATTGTTTGCCTCCGTGCAACTTCTACACGTTTTCTTTCAGATTTTCCCCAAAATAATTTCCCATATTTTTCTCAGTTCTTCAATCCTTTCTTCATCCGTAACGCATTTCACATAACTTCTCTATACTTGACCGAAATTTCCCAAACTCAATTTTCATATTTTTTTTTCAAATCCCATTCCTTCTTCACCATTCCACACTAACTTTTTAATCAACCTACACAACTTATTTATACAAATTTAAATAGAGACACATAATTAAGTGTAAAATTAAGACAATTTAAATTAGAAAACACACTTAAGTGTAAAATTAGGATTCGGGGTTCACAGTTCAACAAAAAGTGAATACTGAGAGTGACCTTCCATTCTGTTCATACCAATCTTATTCAATGTTATTGGTAGAATATTAGTTGGGAATAAATACTTTGGTGGAATGTTGGTGTTGTATTGAATACACATTGACTGGTTGAATAAAAAAGATGGAAGACTTTGGTCTAAATGCTTTTTAAAACTGGGGATAATTTTGGAATTTTGCATGGACAAAAGGTCAATGGTAGAAAAGTTTTTAGGAAGAGATCATTGGTAGAAAAGTTTTTGGTCTTTAGGTCATTTTATGAAATTTTCCAAAATATCTCTTTTTTATAGAGTAATTATTTTAAATGATAAATTGCTGAAAATATTTTCAGTATAGCAAAATATCTCTGCCCATTAGAGGTAGATAGTGATAGACTGTGATAGACATCTGTCACTGGGCGATAGACCACGATAGACATCTATTAGACAATGATAAATTTCTATCGTGCTCTATCGCGCTTTATCTAAGATAGATAGTGATATTTTGCTAGATTTATAAATAGTTTACCTAGTTTTCTAAATTTGAAAACATCCCTTATTAACATTATATTTACATTCGTGATATTTGTTGCTTAATTATTATGTTTCGTAGATTTTTCTACGATATAATGGAAATATCGATCTACCTCTCATGTTGATATTGAACTTGTGAAAAGTTAGAAATATTGATGGAAATATGACATGTTGACAAAAATTTAATATTATGCTTTTAGCATATCATTGATATTTTCTTCTTCAAAATTTTTGCTATCTATTTCCACCTTTTTATCTTTTGGGTTTAGGGTGTAATCTAGCAAATTTCACTGCTATTTTAACTCCTATTTTCAAATCCTTTAATCTAGCAAATTCTTTTGGTCCGATTTAGCTTTTGCTTCTCTAATCCTTTAATCTAGCAAATTTCACTGCTATTTTCAATCCCCAAAATCATAAGCACTTCTTTGTGCAAGAAATTCTCCAAGTCGTCCACCATTCTACCATCTCCTCTTTTCTATCCTGCATCGATCGAATCCTTCAAGTGCTCTCTGCCTCAAGTTTGGAAGTTTGGAAGGTAATATGACACTTGAAAGAAAAAAAAAGATTAGATCTAATTTTCAGATTTAAACATTGGCGGCAAAATTTGAGCTGAAGATTTACAGAAATAATATTCAAATATTGGACTTGAAAAAACTAATTACACTTTCATTAAATGTGTTGCTGAGGATATTTTACGATAAATGAAATAAAAAAGGCTCACGTTAATAGAAGATGTACATTTTTTTTGCTATAATTCTGCATTCATTTTTTTTTTTTTTTTTGTCAAAGTTCCGAATAAAACATAAATTGATGCTATAGAGTCCAATTTTCCTTAATATTTTATGTACTTTTAACTATTCAATATTTATGTTCTTTGATTTTATCTTAGGTTGAAGAATACCAAACCAACTGTGCCAGGGAAGTACCTGCTGTTGAAACTGGGAAATTTGTACGGATGGGTTAAATTTTGAGGCCCACTTGAAATTTGACCCACCTTTAAAAAAACACTTGAAAATTGGCTTCCTGATGACGTTAGCCGGGTATAAAAATATTATTTTAACCCAAAAACGCATGCGAGGCCTGACGCAACACAACTTTCTTGCTCTTTTCTCTTGTTCCTTCATCTTGTTCCTTTCGCTCCTTCATCTCACTCCCTATTTCACGTTGTTTGCCATTATTTTTTCCTTGATTTTTTCTCTTTCTTTTGAATTCTTCCTACTGCTTCTTCCTCTTGCTTTTTCATCTCGTTTCTTCCTCTTGTTTCTTCCTCTAGCTTTTCCTCATCAATTTTGTCGTTTTTTCCTTTGAATTTTTTCCTTCATTTGAATTCAGAAAGACGATGAAAAGAAAACCAGAAGAAGAAAGAAAAAGAAAAAGAAAGGCAGAAAAAAGAGGAAGAAGAAGCCGACAAACTGAAATTTAAAATTTAAAACGTTCAATCTATCCAATGAAGAACAAGAGGAAAGCATGAGAGAAATGAGTCCAAAACAAGATGAACGAGCGAGAATCTGCGATATATGTGTGACATCGAGCATTTTGTGAATTACACAGACATTTTACATACGGGTGACATGCCAAAATTCAAGTGTTTTTGGAAGTTGGACCAAATTTCGTGTAGACCTCGAAATTTGACCCATCCATACGAATTTCCCATTGAAACTCCACATCTTGACCAAAGGGGTTCTATTACTTGGTCCCTGCCACCGACGAGTTTTTGGTAATTTTTTGTGTTTTTTAACTTTCAGACTCCGAACCTGGTGGAATTTGGCGCTCTCAAACGTGGCATCTCTATGGCTCTCAATATTGGCTTCAGAAATCTCCTTATTGAGTCTGATTCATTGATTGCAATCAAAGTTCTTTAATAAAAAAGCTCTTACAGAAATGAGATTGGTGTTTTGTTAGATGATGCTGAACCTTCACTTAATTTTTTATCTTCCTTTGTTCTCTCATTTTCTCCCAGAAATTGTAATTCAGTTGCCTCCAAGTTATGCTTCATCCATTAGGGACTATTTCGGGTGCTGAGATGATATAAGATGTCTGGAGTTCTGATGTCTGAGGAGTTCTGATGTCTGGGAGTTCTGATGTTTGTGTTTGAGGTACAGAGTTGTGTTGTCTAAGTTCATATATCTGTGTTTGAGTGTGCACAGTTGTTATGTATGAGTTTATATGTTTGTATTTGAGTGTGTAGAGTTCAAATGTTTGTGTTTGGGTGTGCAGAGTTCATATGTCGGTACTATCTAGTTCAAATTATTTTACTCTAAAATAATTTATCTGTATGAACACTATTTTTGTACTCACGAGATTATCAAGGAGTGTAGTAGATTGTAGAGATTTATCAAGTGTACATAATGTGATATACAAGTAATTTATAGGAGAATAGATGTGATGGACCACATTTAAACCCAAGTAGAATATATATAAATATAGCCGGCCTCAGACATCCATGACATGTAAATCATGATTAAAAAAAAATTGTGGTTTAACAAGTGATTTGAAAAAATAAACACTTGATAGATGATGTATTTACAAGTTCATCAGAAACACATACAAGCAGATAAAATGATAACAAGCAGCAAACATACCATGAGTGTATTTCATGAAAAAATGGAGGAGCAAGGAATAACTCACCAGAATCGGCAAGGACAGTGAGCAGTGGACACTTCTCAAATGTGGGATACAAGAGATTTATTGAAAAATGGAGTGATATATAGGAGAATGGAGGTGGTGGTTGCCACCTAATGTAATTAATTGGGAAAGTGTGATTTGGAAAAGGGTATGTTAGCAATAAAAACAAGCATCCACCCATATAATCAGCCGTAGTAAAGAACAACCGAGAATGTATATATATATAAATGTAAGTAATTGACCTCGGTTCAGATAGTGAGTAAAGTGGGAAAAAAAATTATGTTGAACAACAAATGAATATTAATGGAGGGGGCATTATATGAAGTTGGTTGAAGTAAATGTTACTCTTGAAACAGAGGGAGAGGGCATTAACTATAATCAAGAAAAACTTAAGGAAACAAAACAAATTCATCAAGCCAATAGAACACAGAAAGAAACCAAAATCGCATGCAAGATCTCAAAGGATGACTGATTCATAATATGTAATGAAGAAATAAAGCCTGAAAACCAATCTTCATCTAAAACATTTTACATAATATGTAAAAAAAAGGATGGTATGAGAGGGAACATCATCGGCCGGCGTTAGGGTTTCAAAAACATACCTCAATAACGGTTGACCTCCCCCCACCAATCCTTGATTCGGACACCGTGGACCCTTACCAAGCATTCACCCCATTTTTACAGAGATCGAACATGCATCGACCTAGAAACCTAATACACAGAACGAATGAGATATGAAATCAAATGCACGATGAGCACGAGGAAAGCGACAATGGTCTGTCATGGGTATTCGAGAAAGAAGCGACGGGGGGAGTGAGTGGCTAGGGTGGAATTTCAGATCGCTCGGAAGAAACGAAGCTTTAGGGTTTCGAATCTAAGCGTACCGAAAAGGGAAATTTAGGGAAGAAGGGGAGAAAGTGACAATCGGATTTCAGAAGGGGGAGAGAGTGACGATCAGATTTCAGAAGGGGAAGAGCGTGCGAGGGGGAGGGGGGAGTGACGAGAGTGACGATCGGGTTTGAGAAGTGATGAGACATAGGAAGTGGGGGGTGGAGAAGCCGAGAGAGTTTTAAATGAGAGTTACTGTGCACATGTTGAAGGAAGTGAAAAGGGGAGATGATATATCAGTAGACCAAATGGTGATATACGGGCTATATCATTAATTTATTAATATTTAAATAATTTATATTTATTTGATTATTTTTAATAATTAAGTTAAATAATTTTAGTTCATGTTTATCGTAAAAATATGAAGTTATTTTTATTTTAAATTATTAGGCCATATATATATATAACCAAGGAGTACGGGACGATGAAGAATTATTCATCATTCCTATTCCCGTTCAGTTGATGGAGAGAGAAATTATGAATAATTCCTCGTTGTCTTGTTACTCCTTGGTTATATATATATATATGGGACGATGAGGAATTATTCATCATTTCTATTCATGTTTACCTAATGACACTACAGGAAAAAATGTCAAAGATAGCTTTGAAAAAAGTTATAATAGATCTTTTATAACTTTTTTTAATGTTGTGACAACCCACACTGTTAAAAGTATGAAACTTTTTATAGCTTTTTTAAAATGTTGTAAAAGACCAAGCATCTTATAGCATTTGCTTCGATTTTTGTAAAGTGTAAAATAGTATTTTGAAAAAACTATAAAAATATTTTGATAACTAAAATATGAGGTTATTATTTGTCTATTATAGCATTTATATTCAACTAATAACTATTTATTTAATGAAAGCTATAATAAGCATTCAAATGTTCAAAGAGCTTTCTTTCCATAGCTTTTATAAACTTTTTTATTGTGTTCATGTTACTATTATTATATTTTATATCTTTCTACACACTAAAAGTGAAATAAAAAATATTTATAATCCACATAACCAAAATGTGTATATATAGGTAAGCATTCATAAAAGATTCATATTGGGAAAAAAAGAGATATAAATGAGTATCATACATTTGGAGATGAACAAAATATAAAATTTATAAATTATAAAATGTTGATATAAAAAATTTGATGAACTTCAACTTAATGGAGCCTTTTTAAATATGAAAAAATATTTTAAAATATTTACACTTTATAGCAAAAAGTTTAAAAGTACAAAACACTTTTAGAACTTTTTTCTATAAAATGTAAATATTTTTGGGATTTTTCTATTTATCAGAATTTCCTTTTATTCCAAAATTACTCCTCCATTAGAAGTAGGGTCTGTTATACCTCTTTCACTCTAAACTCTCTTCTTAGCTGTCACTGTCACGTTTGTGTCTTCAAGCCGCCCGATCAATCGACAATTGCTTGCCTTCGTCGTTCCGTTGCTTGTCCATCGGTCGTCAGCCACATTGCTCACAGATAACCGGTTGCCATAGCCGATAAGCCACCTCTACAAGTTTCTCTCTGTCTCTAAGCTCCAATTCCAGCCACCACCTCCTACCATCATCACCATCATTTCGTCCGCCGTCAGTGATGGAATCGAAACAGTTGCTTTCTTGAAGGCATTTTATGTGACATCCTATTTGAGACCGAAGAGTTTATTTGATTGTTTCCCCGAAGTTTATCTTTGCTTGATGATTCTTTTTAATTTGTTGATTGATCAAATTTTCATCTTCCTAATTTGTTCGATATTGGTTAAGCAAGGAAGAATGGAAAGTGAAGTACGGTTCCAAACCTTAATCTTATAAGAGAAATCAGATGGAAAATCAGAGGTAAGGTGTCGTACTTTGTCAAGTAATTGATACATATGACCATTCTAATTTTCCTTTGGATGTATAGATCTCTCGTGCTCTTCCATTAAAGTCGCAGAGAGCTTGAAGATCTTACTCTCTCTTTTTATCAAATTGATACTAAAGCAACACAGTAGGTGATAATGTGGCTGAATGATATCCATTATTTGTCCATCAATCAAGCCATGATAAATAAGATTAGACATTCTTGAACTTTTTGCTTTATAGTTCATTAGGCTCAGTATTACCCATATGATTTAATATTGTTTTAAATTAATTTATCAATCCATACTACTTTCCAAGCTCTCTGAGTATCTATCTTGTTGTGCCACTATTTATATACTCTATCTTTATTGGATTAGTGGATTGATGAATGGTTTAAAATTTAAGTGTTTAATGGAGTTCCTATTTTAACTATATTAGCAATATATCACATACCAATCAACTTTTAAGTCTATCAATAATATATCAACAATATAAGATTGCAATCAGATAACAAACAAACAGTAATAAATAACAATCATGTAACCATCATGATCAATATAACATTCAATAGTGTTGAGAGCCAACATCAGATAATAATGAAAGACAATATCAAATAACAATTAGCATCAGATAATAATCATACAACAATCAAATAACAAAGTAGTGATTTTGAATCATTACTTTCCTCTTTTTTTATCTACTTAGAAAAAATAGATAAATAACATTAAATAATATAATTATGGTTTTACGACTCCATCCATATTAATCAGACATAAAACAAATAATGACTAGTATTATTGATAATTAGTACTAGATAGTAATCAAATAACAATAAGACAACAATTTGTACCATTAACAATCATATTATAATCAATATTAAATTACAATTAAACAACAATTAGACAGTAAATCACTATCATCAGCAATTTGTATTATTAAGAATCGATATTAATAGTAGTTAGACAACAATCAAATAACAATCGATATCATTAATAATCATCATCAAATAGTAATCAGGCAACAATCACATAGAAATCAATATCAGATAGTAATCAATCAATAATCAAATAGCTATTGATATCATTATCACAGTATCAGATTGTAATCAAACAATAATCAGATAGCTATCAAATAACAATCAATATCAAATATTGATTTAACAACAATCAGATAGCAAATTATCAAATAATAATGAATTAATAATCAGACAACAATGAAATGACGATAAAAAAGATAATCAAAATTTTCCCATATCAGATACATTATGACAAGTAAAAACTTACAACCGCAAGACAAACAAGTATTCCTTATATAGCTAACATATAACTAACTTCCATACTTAAATTATTGAAGAAGGAGAAGAAGAATCAATCACAATGATTCTCTTTTGGTGGTGTATATCAAATGGAAAAAATGGGAAGTGAAAAACAAAACTGAAATGGCAAAATGTGTAAAAGTTAAAAGAGAAGAAGAATTAAAGTTTAAGAAATAAAAAATGAAGTAAAAATCAGATAATAATTGATATAATCAACTACTAGTATTAGATACTAATAAAAAAAACAATGAGATAGTAATCTATATAATTAGTAATCATATAGCAATCAATGTCAAATAAAAATAAGATACCAATTACATAGAAATCAAATAGTAATCAAATCGGTGAATCAGTGAGGACATTTATGATTTTTCAGTTTCATCTTATATACAACTATCAATTTTTCTGGATTTAGTATAATTTTGTTCGAAATGAACACTGAGATCCAACTAATTTTTTCAAATATGATGCTGTCTTTGAAATAGTTAATTTTTTATATAAAATCTGGTTTATCGATATCTATGATGGTATCCAAATTTTCCATTAATTAGGGATTTAACTTTTTTTCCCCGCTCATGGTGAGTCTCCAAAAATTCAACTCCACGTGTTAAATGGACAATCTTCATGCTCAACTCACTTTAGTTAGATGAATATATTTTAATGCCACGTAATAAATGATGGCATCTACTACTCCAACAATAGGACAGCAAATTAAATGCTCTGAAATAAATAGTTATGCTCATAGACAATTTATATTTTGTCGTTTTAACTTTTGGTGTAAGAAAATGACCGAGTTTGAGAGCCTTTTCTTTGCTAAAAAAAACATTATGGACTACTTTTTGAGCTAAGAAACAATATCCACTATTGTCCACCAATCATGTCACTTTTAGTTTACGAAAATTAATGTTAAATTACATGTCAATAACTATTTTTGTATGTAGTTATTTTTAAAGCTTTTCTAAAGCTTTTAAAACTGTTTAATAAGTTTTGGAATTTTGTATTGATCATAGAGACAATTTGAATTTATGCTGTAATATCGATGGTAACAATCTAACCTTCTAAAATTTGTAATCGATGTAATTACTACGTGCATATAATTTCAAAACTAAAACTAGTTGATAAGTTAACACTACAAAAAAAATTGAGCTATTTCGACGATCTTTTATCGGGGACTATAAAAAACTTTTGAGAAATATATACATTTATTGAAGGTATTGGAAAAACCTTTGAAAAATATGTACTTTTTATTGAAGATCAATAAAAACCTTTGAAAAAGATATATATTTATGGGAGGTTTTGAAAAAACCTTTGAGAAATATGTAGTTTTTATCGAAGAGTAATAAAAACCCATGAGAAAGACATACATTTATCGGAGGCTTTGATAAGTCCTTTGAAAAATATGCACATTTTATTGAAGGTTAATAAAAACCTTTGAGAAAGATATACATTTATTGAAGGTATTGGAAAAACCTTTGAGAAATATATGCTTTTTATCGAAGGTTAATAAAAACCTTTGAAAAAGATATATATTTATTGGAGGTTTTGAAAAAACCTTTGAGAAATATGTAGTTTTTATCGAAGAGTAATAAAAACTTTTGAGAAAGACATACATTTATTGGAGACTTTGACAAGTCCTTTGACAAATATGCATTTTTATTGAAGGTGAATAAAAACCTTTGAGAAAGGATAGGATCGTGAAGATGTGTTAGACGATTGTGAAGATGCGTGCCGCGTCAAACGATGAGAAGTGACGCATTAGACAATCGGGCTATACGATAGGCAAAGTACTGCACGATCAATGAAAGCACTAGACGATAAGCGTAGAAGCTAGACGATAGCTGTGGTACGCTAAATGATGAGTAGACGCGCTACGCGATAGGCGAAATACTAAGTGATGGGTGTTGGACGATAGACGCAGGCGTTGGGCGACGACGTTAAGAGATAGGCAGATGCGTTAGACGATCGTGAAGATGCACGTGACGTTAAACGATGAGGAGTGATGCACTAGATGATCGAGCTATACGATAGGCAAAGTACTGCACGATCAGTGAAAGCGCTAGACGATAAGCGTAGAAGCTAGACGATAGACGTGCTGCACTAAACGATGAGCAGACCACTACATGATAGGTGGAATACTAAGTGATGGGCGTTGGGCGATAGACACAGGCGCTGGGTGATGACGTTAAGCGATAGGCCGATGTGTTAGACGATCGTGAAGATGTGCGCACCGTTAAACGATGAGGAGTGACACGCTAGACGATCGAGCTATACGATAGGCAAAGTACTGCACGATCAGTGAAAGCGCTAGACGATAAGCGTAGAAGCCGGACAATAGCACTACACGATAGTTGTGCTGCGCTAAATGATGAGCAGACGCGCTACATGATAGGCAGAATACCAAGCGATTGGCGTTGGGCAATAGACGTAGGCACTGGGCGATGACGTTAAGCGAAGGCGAATGCGTTAGACAAAAAGGCATCAACGCTAAACAATGGGTACGATAGCTAAATGATAGGCTATGCGCAAGTGATATTAATTGCAATTTCTAAGTTTTTAACCTACCCAACCCTAGCTGCCCTTGCCCTGCCCTAGATTTCTAACTGCAATTTCTCGATTTCTTTCTTTTCTTTCTTAATCGATGAACCTCTGATTCCTCTTCTCAGCGTCGATTCCCTCTATTCCCTCGATTCCCTCGATTCCATATTCAACTTCTCCTAATCATCTTCCATTTCTATGCTTCTCTTTCTTTTTTTTCCTTCCCAGATGGAACCTCGCGTCGACAATAAGTTTCGCCTTGGCTGGAAGATCGGTAGCACTCCTTTGGGGAGATCTATCTTGGTTTGCCATCCCAGCTTCTCATTATGCTACTATATTACAACAACTAGATTTTAATGCTTCAATTCCATCTGCAGGTACTAATATACAAACGAATGAAGAGGTTGCAATTAAACTCGTACGTGTTCCGATCTTAATTCAACACTACGATTCTAGCTCGCCTACTCTCTCTCTTCCTTCGCTTAGATGCGCTTATTTCCCTTTCCTTTTCCTAGATTCGGAGATGGAACCTCATATTGCTGATTTTGGTCTTGCAAAGCTGCTGAACCAAACTTCTGCACCAACGGCTTCTTCTTCTTTTATAAGAAAAATTGGCTACATTGCACCAGCTATCATTCTACACATACATTAGGAATTAGCTCTTCATTCTCATGTTTTTGTTTTGAAGTATCAAATTATGTGGTGTTGCTTGTTATGGGCTTGAGAAAGAAGCCATCAGATCTATCATTTATGGAGGTGGGGAATATCATGGTTTGGGTTCGTTCGGGTTGAAACGGGATAGAAGAAATAGACAGTTTATAGATCTTTTTTCTCCTTTTGATTTCATCACTCACTAATATACATAACCAAATTGTGTATTTAGATCAACTGATTACATTCATCATATCATTAATGATTAATATTTTGTTTCCTTCAATTTGTCTTATTGAATTCCTTTTGAGAGACACCCAATTGTTGTCATGGAACATGAATAAATTAGCTATAGAATTAACTCGGTTCTTGAAATTTGACAGTCATTGTGTACCATGTTTACTTTAGCAATAGATTCATATTTGTTGGACTTTGTTAGTTAATGCTAATGTTCAGCTAACTCCACATCTTCTGCAATCTACACAACTTTGGTTCCTTAGGTATAGTAGGAAGCTTTGCTGACCTTCTAATAACCAAAAAAACCCCTTAATGACATTCTCCACTCAAGATTTCTCAAATGAAATGAAATTTAAACTAACTTTTGTTCTTTACCTTCTAGGAATGAAGGGCCTATTAAAATAAGGCATTGGTTGTGCCTTTGGAACCAATTCCTTTCTCAACCTCTTTAGTTCTTCCTCCTCAGCCATCTGTTAGTTACCACAAAAGCCAAACAAATCAACACATAATATGAATTGAATTGATAACCATTTCATTTTTTTTTCTATACCTTCTGTTGTTTCTCTCTTTCCATCTTATATTGTTCTATCACAGACAACTTCTCTGCTACCTTCTCATTAACAAAAACAAACATGGATTTATGAATTTGGGTTGCAGGCCATATATCATATTACTTTACTTTTCACAAGGGATTAGCAGAAGTTCTTTCCTGAGATCAGAAAACCACCTGATGATCGAACTCAGCGCGCTCTATTGCCCTTACATCACTGTGGAGAACCAGATCCACTAATATTGTAATTTCCTTGACAGGGGGTTTAACAAGGCACTGCAAATGGATATGGACATTTTTCTTTTAAGCACTAATGGTGCATTCAAGAGCTGAAGTTCAGTTCAACACATACCTGCATGAACGCAATTCTTGTCAGCATAGAGATGGGCCAGTTTACACATGTCACGAGTTGTCAGCAAAGCAGAATAGACCCCGGACGCCCTTGATGCAATTACTAGCGCAAAGCTTCGCTGTGCTGCATGATTGGCTCACTTGGAAGCAAAGAAGTACAAACTCGTTACTAGCAAGGTTTGTTTTGTTGTGCGAATTATGATCCAATAGTTTTGTTGGTTCGAATTGTATTGAACTTCCTTTCTTCGAAGTTCCAATTCAGAGAGTGCAATATGATCATGCTTTTATCATTTTAATCACATATTATTTATTAGTTGTGTTTGTGTATTGGTGTAGAGTAAAGAACAACACGATCATC
This sequence comes from Benincasa hispida, assembly GCF_027475165.1. Lineage (NCBI taxonomy): Eukaryota > Viridiplantae > Streptophyta > Magnoliopsida > Cucurbitales > Cucurbitaceae > Benincasa > Benincasa hispida. Next base: position 12,484,229 of record NC_143488.1, on the reverse strand, counting down.
GTAGGCTTTCTTTATTGTATCCCCTCATATCTAATCTACATTTTGCACTTGAGTTCTGCTAAATGTCTATTAATGTTGATTGTGGCGTTGAGGTGGGTTTCTCTTACATTCTGATTATGCAATTCTTTGCTGTATTTGCAGTTTTTGGAGACAGGTCCTGAATTAGGAAGTCATTATAACGAAGTAATCGCACCTCAGGATGTTGCAGCATACGGTGGTCTTTGTGCACTTGCAACCTTTGACTGCTCAGAGCTTAAGGCACATATTCTTTGTTTCTTTTTCCTGCTAATCATGTAGGCAAATGACTTGCTGACTTTTCTGACTAATTGTTTTAATCTGGCAGTCCAAAGTTATAGTTAATGTCAACTTTCGAAATTTCTTAGAGTTGGTTCCCGTAGTTCGAGAGCTGATCAATGATTTCTACTCAAGGTTTGTGGAGTTATTGTACATTGTGATAATCAGTAGTCACTAATATTTGTAGACATTTTCTATCTCTAGCCTTAGTCACATGAAACAATCTTTTCAGTTTTCATGAATACTAATTTTAAATTGGATCAGACATGATTTTAAGGATACACATAAATTAAATCACAGGTGAATGCAATTTTTCAATCATTGAATTCTTCCAACTTAACATATTACTTCAGATATGAAACTTTCTTGTTAATATTTTTTGTTGCTTATAAGCAAGTAAGTCTTGAATACCTCAGATGTTTTAGCAATTGGTCATATGGATTAACTTGCATCCTCTGATGTTCCTATATGACCCAGTAGTTTGATTGGTAGAGATCTGTTTTTCTATTTTTTTTTTCGTCATGATGAAGTATTCATTTTTCTTTGTAGCCATTATGCATCATGCCTGGACTACCTTGGAAATTTTAAGCCTAACTTATTGCTTGACATTCATTTACATGACCATGTCGAGACGCTTTACGATCAAATACGCCACAAGGCTCTCATCCAGGACACACTCACATTTAGGTAAGTTTTGTAATTTATTTTCTTCTTTCTTCTTCTAGTTTGGCTACCCATTAGTCTAACTCACCTTAGCATTGATCTTACCAATTACAATGGCTACTATAGAGAGGACATTTTCTGCTATGAGTATTATAAAGACTCAGTTGCATAATCGAATAGGAGACCAATGAATGAATGATTATCTTGTAACATATATTTAGAAAGATTTATTTGATAAGATAGGTAATGAAGTTGTTAATTATCGACTTCAAAATATGAAATCTCGTAGAGGATAATTGTAATGTACGAAAGTCAGTAAATTTATAAATTTTAGAACTACTCACTTATAAATTATTTTTATTGAACTATAAGACCCCACGTCAACAAAATTTCTGGATCCGCAACGGCTAGGGATTATTATCACTTGTCACAAAGTTTCAATCCTCGAGGACATATAATCCACTTTCAATTAGCTTCATATTAGGCAGATGCTTAGTGTCTGCAAGTAGATGTTCAAACATCCCATTCTTCCTCAGACTTGTACATTGGTCATGTCTATCTATTGGATATAGGAATGGGGATCATTTCCTTGCTTGTTTGAGGGATGAACCTTGGCGAATCTCATTTCTATTGTTCCATTTTACAAAAATTCAGAAAACAAATAAAATACATAAATAGAGACTCTCTAATTGGTATGCATAAATATCATGCATTCAATTGAACAAACCTTCTAAAGTTGACTCTAAACTTCGCAGGTTTTCTCAAGTTACAAGGGAAGGGAAATATGTGCAATCAGATGTTCCGCAACAATTAGTTTATGGCACTATGGTATCTGTTAGAAACATAATTGTAGTTGATTTTCCAAACCGAGATATTCCAATGTTAGAAATAGCTCCGACGGGCCAAAGGAAGAAGACGATTCACTAACCTTTGGAGGAGGTAATCCTAGTAGTGCCCATTTCATCACCTTGCTCTTTCATTGAGCAATCGTCTTAATGAGTCCGAACAACGACTTCAAGAATCTGAACGACAAAGAAAATAATTTGAACAATAAAGAGAGGTCGAGATAGAAGCACTTAGGCGTCAAATAAGTGAATTAGAAAATCGTTTTGAGGATAGATTTCAAAAAATGATGGCAGAGATGCATAAAAAATTTGTTTCTAGTTGATCAATTGTAGTTTGATGTTATAGAATTTCGATAGCCTTTTGGTGTACTTTTATGACATATAAGTTTACTTCCATCCATGTCATTGTCTAGTTTTTCTATTCTATTCTTAAACTTTGTAATTCAGAGTACTATATGTACATGAATTAGTAAAAAAAACCTTCTGAGATTTGTCAATAAATGTGCTAAAAGGTTTTGTAAGAGAATTTTCGAAAGATATACAATTGTAGATAAGTAAGTTTTTATGAAGGTTTTAAAATTTTTGAAAAAAATATGATAAGCCTTTAAAAATAATGAAAACCTTTGAAAAAGACTAATTGATAATAGATAATTATCGATCAATAATTTGACAATTATCGAAGATATATAACCTTTGAAAAATAATAATTTTCGAAAGTTAATCAACCTTTGAAAAATAATATTTTTCGAAGGTTAGTAAACCTTTGAAAAAGTTTTTTCGACGGGATCTATTTCTACACTTTTCAAAGGTTGAGATAACCTTTGAAAAAGGATGTATCAAAGGTCTATTAAATGTTTTTTTCGAAGATTTTGACCTTCGAAAAAGTCAATTTTCTTGTAGTATAGTAAAACAATTATAAATAATTAAGACATCACCAAAATATCATGCTACTTTTTCCAAAAAATATCATGCTAGTTTTTCAAAAACTGTCTGAAAAAACCAAAATATGCTATGAAAATTGTGAATAAGTTTATCTTTTTCTTGGTTTATTCAAAAAAACAAGTACACTGCACAACAGCTTGAGCTTAAAACTCTTCTGGCATCTTCTCAGTCTTCAAAATGCTTTGAGCCATATTATAATGATCCGACCCCCTAAGACTTAAGTTAGGCCATTACTAAACACATGCATGTAGAAAACTTAAAATGACACACAACTACAAAATCTACATTACTTGACACTTGCAGTTTTTAATTACTTGACGTTTTTTTGAAAAAAAAGTCGGGTAATGACATTTTAGAACAGAAAATGTCAAGTAAAAGGGTTAAAAAGCGGAGATTAACGGAATATTTCGGATATTTTCATGTGATTCATTACTTGACACGTTTTTCGTGTCAAGTAATATAAGGTCATACTTGACACGTATTTCGTGTCAAGTATAAGAAGCTTTTACTTCATATTTTTCATGTCAAGTGAAATATATAATAATATTTTTTTAATCTTTATTTGTTTCCCTCCTTCCCCCATTTCCATTTGTCTCCTACCAAAATTATTATTTTAAAGTTAATGCCCTAGTAAATTTTTTTTATTATTTATGTAATTTTAGAAATCTTTATTATTTGAGATATTCTTGTAATTTTTGGACTTTAAGTGTAATTACGAAAATTTAATTACTGAATAAGGAGTGTTTCAATTTAATGGTTTTGAGAAATTGGACTTTTCAAGGCTCATAATTTAATTTGAGATTAATATCCGGAATTAATTTCAAATTGGAAGGAGAAGGGTTGCTTTTGAGGATTTGGGGGAAATAAATTTAATAGAATGAAATGAAAAAGGAAAAAAAAAAGTAAATATGTTATTATATTATATTATATTTTTTTCATTTTCTTTTATTTTCTTATTTTCTTTTTTCTTCTTTTTATTTCCCTCTCCCTCTCTCGGTTCACCCTCATGGGGGGCCCCCACCCCCCCCCAAATCTTCATCTTCTTTGTTCGCCGCCCAGCCCCTTCACGTCGCTCGCTACCCTTCGCTGCTACCGCCGATCGTCAAACCTGTGCCGTCAGTTTCATTGACAGCAGCTTTCATCACACAAAGGGACGCCCCCAATTCCATCGCCGTCAGTTTCTTCGCCGCGTCCCTTCAGCACTCGTACCCTAGGTCATTCGATGCCCTTTTCACCGGTCAAATCAGTGCCGCAAGTAGTCCGTCGAGCTGCCTTCAGTCAGTTCCACCACCAAGTTCGTTCACGTCAGTCGTTGTTATTTGTCTCAGATCTGCTAGTTCCGAAATCCAGCCATCGTTCTGCTTTGTTTCACCAGTCGTCGCCATCGAGAACTCCACGACTAGTGGGGGATCTAGTGGGTAGAGAGATTCATAATTTTTTTTTTGGTTTTCTTTGGTTAATTTTTGTTACCCACTTGATTTTGGTTTGGATTTTAATTTACCCATGGTAGTTGGATGCTAGATTTTGAGGTTTGAAGGTTTTGAGATACTGTCCAACGGGTCAAAGGTTGTTTTGGTGTATCATAAGTCATTTTCCAGCAAATTTGAAGTTGTTTCGAAGGATTTTAATAAGTACGAAGGTTTTGAAACCCTTTTTGGTTGATTTTTATTACAACAAATTTGTTATGTGAGCTTTAATTGTGAGTTACATAGGTTGGAGTCCATTGGTGAAGTTAACGCGGATTTGGATTTTAGCCTAATTTTTGGGTAAGTTTTGTGGTAAGTTTGAAATGATTGGTCTGTTGGATTTGGGCTTAAAAGTTAAAAGTGATTTTTGATTTGTGTTCTATGATTTTTGAAGTGTTGGAAAGAGTTGAGTTGTTGTCCAATAGGTTTGAGACCAATCTTTGCAAGGTTTTGGCAAGTTTGGAGGTTAGTATTAATAGTAGTTTGTTATCCATTGAAATATTGGTCAAATAATTGAGTTATTTTCAACTTTTAATATTCAATTCAAATATTTCAAGGGATTAAAAGCAAAGTTACTATGTTTGGATGTTTTGATAGGTATTGAGACCTTGAAACTATTTTGGAACTGTTACATAGTTGTTGGAATTTACGTTTTGTAACCATTATTATTGAACTTAGGTTGGATTACTTTGTTGTAATTTTGAAGTGGCATTCGAATGATGTTTATTTAATGCATCTATATGATATGTGTATTAATTATTAGCTTTGTATTGTAGTATCATTTACAAGTGGGAACTGTCGAATGTGGGTATTATGTTATGAGATATATGTGAGAAATCATGACTAAAGAGAATAATATTATAACAGATGCGGTATGTCTTTAAACTACTTATATATATTATAACATTATAGATAGTGTAAATAGTAAATAAATATGTATATCTCACTTTCTATGTTTTATAGATTGATACGAGGAGCTCATACTCGCAACTTGAATTGATGAAGTACGCGTGGAATGAACTGAATATTTAGGTTGCTATATCTAATTGACTTCCTATAAATGTGTATGTGACTACAAGGGAATGCCCAAATTTTTTTTTTTTTTTTTTTGTGTAAATGTTTTGTTCACCATTATAGGTTATATACTTCAAAGAAATATGTGGTGGAGGATAGAATTTTAGTCTTGTGATTTTTGGAATACATAGCACATATAGATTGGTCTTACAATTTTGGAATTATCATATATTGGGGTGGGTTGATAGAGTATATATTATTGTACGATTCATCTTGCAAATTTTGGAATCGTTCATATAGACATGAGTAATAGAAGAATGGAATTGTTTATTTTAGTATTCTCAATATTTAACGTTGGATATATTAGACTAATATGTAGACCTGAAATATATGTGCAACTATTTAGTTGATGAAATTGTCTTATTGGAACAAATGTAATGCAAGAAATGAGAAATGGAAATTAAATTTGAATGTTTAACTTGGAAAAAAAAAAAGCATAGATGACATTGGAAATTTGTCAAGAATTAGATTACTTGACCATTATTTATTGTCAATATAAAAATATATTTGACAAATAAAAAATTTCAAGAGTAATCACAATAATAAGTGTCAAGAATTAATACACTTGACATGTCATTAGTGTCAAATGTATTATATTTCTTGACAGAGAAATAATGTCAAGAATTATTTTTCTTGACATTTTTACAGTATCAAGTTATGACATTATACTTACAGTTGAATAGACGACGCTTTTATTAGCGTGAAGTATGCCCTCTACTTGACATTGAAAAAACGTCAAATAATCCAATTTTTGTAGTAGTGACACCCTTTTTATAGTGAAATAAATGCTAAATAAATGAGTTGAACTCAAAAGACCTTCGTTAAATCCAAATATTAAAACAGACGAAAAGATACCCATAAACCATAAATGATAATAAATAGGTCTGAACACAAATCTTAATAGTAAGTTTCAAACATCAAATCAAAAGTTGAAAAAACATGGAAAGATCTAAATATCATGAGCGGAAGTATAAAACTGGTCCCAGTGGCTTGATCACGGATTCCGCTTGTCAATCGTAGGTGCATTTCTACCTTTACCTGAAACAACAACATGAGAAAGGATGAGAAATACTCAACAAGTAACCCCATTACTGGGGTCAGGCTAGCCATCTATGTCCTCTAGATGCCTACCTCTAGTGGAATATATAAACTTCTTTAGTCCTTATTAGACACATACATACATGAAAAACTGATTTTTTTTATCTTACTATAGTTAAGTATGGCCACTACTTCTAGTAAGTCCCGTAGAACCCACAACCTCTAGTGAATCTCGAAGGAAACACAACCTATGGTGAATCCCGAAGGAAACACAACCTATGGTGAATCCCGAAGGAAACACAACCCCTGGTAAATCCTGATGGAAACACAACCTCTGATGAATCCCGAAGGAAACACAACATCTAATGGGCATCTAACTAATTAGTAAGGACACTATCACAGTTTCAACATCAAAAGTATCACAACATGGTTCTATAACATATATACACCTCAACATCATGGCTCTACAACATATATATATGCCTCAATATCCTCATATCAAATACAACCTCATGGAATCAAGTATCATCTCATGCTAGCATGCAAGTATCTACGTGCACAAATAAATCTTTCAGATCCTCATACAAGAACATACATCGGTTATACTATACTATCCGTCTATCATGTCATCGCTCTGTCATAATATTCATCTATCATGCTAGCTATATCTAGTATCTGGCCCGTGGGCAATTTCAGTAGTAAGATTACTTACCTTGATGATAGGTTGAACCAAAAAACAATTGAATCTTTGTGAAATTCTCAAATCCTTAATCAAACCTAAACATAAACCAAGCTTTAAAATTATTAACTCAATCCTAATTCCAAACGGCCAAATATTACCAAATATTTTCAAATAAACTTACCTAAGATGTGGTCCGATTCAAATTCACCTCCAAATGTAGAATTTAAGCCCAAACAATTATTTGAGCAACCAATACCCTTCTAATCTTCACAATCTTGGAATTTAATTCTAGTACATAAACCAAAATAAATTTCAACCTTTAGGTTCACACTCCTAAGAGTAAAATCCCGCTGAAATCCACAACAAAGCTTAATAACTTAATTTGTATAATTTACACTCGAACCAAACAAGTAACAAATTCCCAAATCATACCAAAATCCTTGCCGAAATCACCTTAACTTTGCTTGCTAGCACACCAAAATTCTCTTAAACTCCTTCAAACTATCAAGTCAATCTCCAAAATCCTGATTGAAGTGATAATTAAACATATTATTTATTGGGTAATCAAGATCCTCAACAAACCCATGAAAATAGTTTAGATCTTACCCCAAAACACAAGATTCCATTGAGATTACGCAGTGGTGGCCGATGACTCAAGTGATGGTTGAGGCTTCGACGGCGGCGAAAAATTCGACTGCTAAACGTGGACGGTTGGCTGGGGTGTCGAACGGCCTCACGAAGGCTGAAACCCGAATGATGACCCGTGGTTGGATGACTCCACACGGCGGGCGATCTGGCATGAGGGCTGGGCGAACAGATCGGGATGACTCTACTCGGTGGGCAAGCTGGCGTGAGGGCTGGGTGAATAGATCGGGACGACTATACTCGGCGGGCGAGCTGGCATGAAGACTGGGCGAACAGATCGGGTGGTTGGACGCTACTGGCTTGATCGACGACGAAAGAAGGTGGCTTGATGGCGTCGACGACAGCGTGCGACTTGGTATGAATGGCGGGAGTTGAGGTGGTTGCTAGGGCACGTGAACGACAAGGGGAAAACGAAAGCACAGGGGGAAAGGGGTGGGGTGCGTGAGGAAGAAGAAGAAAAAGATTTTTTTTTTATATACAAATAACAAAATAATAATAATAATAACTTAAAAGAAAATATAATAAACTTTTATTTTATTATTCTCCTTATTCTACTTTATTTTATTAAATTCTTTTCCTTCCCAAAATGAAATTAATTCTTGCCATTAACTTCCAAATTGAATAATTTCCAACGCCAATAATTAAATTTTCGCAATTACACTTAAGTCCAAAAATTAAAAAAATGCCCTCAATTAATAAAAACTACTGATATTACATAAATAATAAGGGTTGTTACACATATTAAGTATCTTTGTGTTCTTCCTCTCTACAAAGGTCATTTTGTTGAGGAGTTCAATGGAACTATCATAGGGCCACCACCTGTCAAGGCCGATGAATTCCATTTTCTCCTCCTTATTTGATCTCCAGTCTTTTGTGTAAAAATTACTTTCTTTTTCAACAAGAATTTTAAATCTCTTGAACATAGCACACACATCTGATTTCTCATTAACAAAATAAACCCATGTTTTTTCGTCAAAAATCATCAATGAATAATAAACAATAATTATTCTTACCAAAAGAACTTCGTTTGATTGGTCCACAAAGATTAGCGTGAGCTCAATTGTCTCCGTGCTCTTGAGAAAAATTCTTGTGGAAAACTCTTCCTTGATTGTTTGTCATAAAGACAGTCTTCACAAAAGTGATCTAGATGTTAGCATATGGAAAACTTTTTGGTCGTTTCACCGTATGAAACAGAGAGAGATTGTGTCTATAAAGAAAATAGATTCTTTTATTCTTAGAAATTTCTGTATGTACAATTTTTTTTTTTTTTTTGAAATAGGGATCTTTTCATATATAGCAAAATTGCCAACTTATTTATAAATATAGAAAAATGAAAAAAATCCATTTTATCATTTTGTGATTTTGCTATATTTAAAAATATTTTCATCGATTTTGTTATTTAAAATAATTTCTTTTTAAATAAAATATTACTAAATTATAAGCTTTGAAAGTAGTACAAATTGCAATTACCCAATATTAAAACCAAAAGTGATTTATTGTTAAACATTATTTTCTAAACAATGACTATAAAATTATGTTCATATTTAAAATTTGGCTGCTACTTGTGCGGCTGTAACCATTTTTGCTGCAAACTTAGTGTTCCAATTATGAGTTGTCACATGGTAAATTTAGGGAGATTTTTATATATAGAAAAGTGAGCAAAAGTATTTACAATTTATAGCAAAAAAGATTAAGAAATGGTTACAGTCCAAACCAAACCCAAAAAAGATGTAAAATACCGGAAAAGCCAGTCCAAACGCAAAAAAAAAAAAAAAAAAAAGGGAGAAAAGACGGTGACCCGACTCGAAACCTTACCCAATCAAGATTAATTGATGGGATTTTCTTCGAGGATTTTTCCCTCCAACGAACGATGCTTCATCTCATCCAGTCCTCTCCATTTCATTGTTCTCTCAAAATCAATTTCTTCTTCTTCTTCTTCGTCCATTGACACTTCTTCACTTTCTTATTTTTTCTAATATATTGATTTGAGGAAGATTGTGGCAGCTGTCTTATATTGGTTTATGGTTTTAGGTGCTTAGTCCTTCAACTCACAAACCAACAGTGGAACAGTGGCACTCAAGTCCTCTTTCCCAGCATAAGTCCACTATTGCACACTGTTCTTATCCAACTGCCATAGTCTTCCTTAAAACAATATATTAGCCCCTCACCCTCAAATATCCTTGTGACTGATGTGAATCTAGTCTCTCCCTTCACCCATGTCTCAGCTGAAGCTGCCCCTCTTCCCCAATACCAGATGCAATATCCAGCTCATGTCCAGACAATATAATCACTCAATCTCCCTTGCCCTATCCTTCCCCTTCCTCTCGGTCACTTAGTACTATATCTCCCAATAATCCATATACATCCTCTATTCCTAATCCTCCTCATCCTTTGCAGCCTACTCATCCTATGATCACGAGAGGCAAAGCTGGTATCTTCAAACCAAAAGCTTGGATAAGCACTATCCAATGTGACTCGTCATCAACTGAACCAACACAGGTGTCTGATGCTCTTGCTACACCTCAGTGGAGAAAATCCATGGATACTGAATTTCAAGCTGTCATCAACAATCAGACTTGGCACTTGGTTCCTCCCTCAGCTCTTTCAATGTGCTGGGCAATAAATGGATCTTCAGACTTAAAAAGAATTTGGATGGGTCAATACAAAGATACAAGGCACGACTAGTAGCCAAAGGATTTCATCAGCATCTTGGAATTTATTTCTTTGAGACATTTAGCCCTTGGTCAAAGCATCAACTATAAAGGTTGTTCTATACATTACTATCTCCAAAGGATGAACCCTTCGTCAGCTTAACTTCAACCATGCATTTCTCAATGGGAAACTTACAGAAGATGTGTATATGCATCAACCACCCAAGTATGTAAACTCTGATTTTCCTAATCATGTATGCAAGTTGAACAAAGCTATATATGGATTGAAATAGGCCCTTCGGGCCTGGAATGATCTGCTCAATACTACTCTAACTAGCTTGGGATTCATAAACTCGAAGGCAGATGCCTCACTTTTTATACTAAATTCAAAGGGCTCGATTATTCTACTCCTTGTTTATGTTGATGATGTAATAGTGACAGGTAACAACAACTTAATCTCTCAGTTAGTAGCCACTATGGACAACATGTTTGCACTCAAAGATTTGGGCAAGTTGAATTACTTCTTAGGCATACAAGTTCAGTATCTAGAGCATGGTTTTATATTGAATCAGTCCAAGTATTTTGATGATCTACTACAGAGGGTTGGTTTTCCAGACTTGAAACCTGCAGCCTCACCTAGTTACTTAGGCAAACACTTGTCTATTTCTGATGGAACTCCCCTCACTGATTAATATCTATATAGAAGTACAATTGGAGCTCTTCAATACCTAACTCACACTCGTCCATACATCACATATATGGTAAGTCATCTCAGTTAATTTCTCAAAGCTCCAATAGATGCTCATTGGTAAGCAATGAAAAGAGTCCTTAGGTATATCAGTGGTACAAGGAACTATGGACTGCTATTTCAACCGAGCCCTTCACTTGAAGTTTCAGCCTACTCAGATGCGGATTGAGCATCAAACATTGATGACCAAAAGTCAGTAGCTGGTTACTGTGTCTTTGTTGGTAGAAATCTTGTCTCGTGGTCTTCAAAGAAACAGACAACAATAGCTCGATCAAGTACCGAGTCGGAGTATCAAGCCCTTGCACACAATGCCTCAGAAAATGTTTGGCTTCAACAACTTCTAAGCAAGATTCAATAGTCTCACTTATCCAAACCAATAATTTGGTGTGACAATGTTAGTGCAGAGCCATTAGTTAACAACCCTGTCTTACACGCTCTGACCAAACATATTGAAATAGACGTCCATTTTGTCAGAGACCTCGTCCTTAAAGGGAAGCCTGAAATCAGGTATGTGCCTTTAGCAGATCAGTTAGCCGATTGCCTCACAAAACCATCGACACACTCTCAATTCTTCAACTTACGATCCAAACTTGGGATAGTTGAACTCCCCACAAGTTTGAAGGGGGATGTTAGAGACTCTACCATGTCAACTAGCAAGGAAGAGTCAAGAAAACACATCAGCTGAAGAATACCATATCGCAAAGGTGAGTCATGAAGGAATATTCCCTTAGTGCTCTAGATTTCTGTAAGGATTGGGTAATAATAAACAAATATTCCTTCTCTATGTATTGGGCCATGTGTCCTCTTGCCATTAGTCATTCATTAAATAATTTTTTAATTCTTTTGTATCCCTAAAATAGGGAATAGTGTATAAATCGGACAGGCTTCCCCTTTCCAAAGAAATCGTGGAATAAGAAGAGGCAAACGATTCCATTCCCTCTCTATCGTTTAGTTGTCCTGACTCTATCGTACACAACAAAGAGGTAAACGATACAATATACTCTATGTCATTTAGCTTCCTGACTTTATCGTGTACAATAAAGAGGTAAACGATACAATACACTCTCTATCGTTTAGCTTTCCGACTCTATCGTCTATAACAAACAGGTAAACGATTTAATACACTCGTTGTCGTTTAGCTTCCTGACTCTATCGTGTACAACGAAGAGGTAAATGATACCAACCACTTCCTCTTTTAATTTCCTAACTTATTTACATCCTTTTCCGTTCGCTGCTTCATTTCCATCCTCGTCTGCTGCTTCTTGGTCCTTTTCTTCTTTTTCTTAGTCCTTCTTTCGCTACTGCTTCTTGCCGCATCTTTCTTCTACCACTACATCAGTAATTACTCAACTTCAAAAGGTATAACTCTTTTCTTTCTTTTTTTATTAATTTGTATTGATTATAGTTATTAAGCCTAATTATTGTTTCTTATTTAGTGGTAATATTTATTAACCCTAAATTTTGTGTACAGATGATAAGCAACATCAAAAGGAAGACAATTAAAGGAGAAGAATCATAAAAAAATTAAAAGAAGATACAAACTCAAAAGGGAGAACAAGGAAAAATAAAACTAAAGGTATAAACAAACCTATAATAGACATTGATAGTAGTGTATCACTGTCTATCAGTGATATAAGCTGATGGAACACTTTCTCATATATGTTTGGCATGAATATATTTGTTCTGATATTAGATTGTTTGTCTAGGGGCTACTTATTGGAAATTTATATGTTTTGATATTTGTTTTGTTTTCAATTAAGTTTGCTTATAGGATCTACTTCTGGTTTTGTCATGTTGTGATATAAAGAAAAGAAATACATAAAAAGTGATAGAAGTCTATCAATGTCTATTACAAATAGATACTAATAGACTATTATCAGTGTCTATATGTAATATTAAGTGTTCTATGTTGTCTATCACTCATATACTATCAATGTATACATATGTTTTCTTAGATATGTTTATTTGGGGGCTACTTACCGTTGGTGTTTTGATCTTTCTTTTACAGTTGGTGTTTTTATCATTCATAGACTACTTACACTTGATGTCATGCTTTAGTATATAAAAAAGTACTTGATAGATAGTGAAAGACACTATCACTATCTATCACATTTCATGGTTTGCAATAGACAATATATATCACTGATAGACAATGATAGACTTCTATCTCTGTCTATCGCCGATAGAGAGTGATAGAATAGACGTCTACCAATGTTCATTGAATAATAATAGTGAGTTATAGTCAATGATAGAATACAGACTAATAGTTGTATGTTTAAACAGGTGAAACAGGAACATAAATATCAAACAATAATGCAAGACCAGATTAAACATTTGACGATAACAATATGCATCTCATTAGATAAAATACAAACTATAAAAAAGCAATTAGATGCATCTCATTAATGAACTCAACTTCACGTCATTTCACGAGTCAAACTTCATGACACAAATAGCGTGGTCGAGGAACCACGACACTGTGGATAAGGAAGAAGCGATAGATGGACGCATGCAGAAAATCAAAGAAGAGAATCGAGGAAGAATCGTAGACCTACACGTGCAGAAAATCGAAAAAAAAAAAAATCAAAGAAGAAGTCATACCATGATCGAGGAGGGACATCTTAGATGAAGAAGAACGTCGAGGAAGAAGACGTTGTCGATGAGGAAGAAGATCAAGGAAGAAAGACTTCGATGATGAAGAACGTCGAGGATGAAGCTGAAGAACGATGAGGAAGAAGCCGTAGGTGAGGACACGCGGATTTCAAATCGCAAGGATATTATGAGAATTTTGAAAAAGAAGGGACAATTTCGCTTCATTTGACAATTTTTTTGCTATAGATTGTAAATATTTTTGTTTTTTTTGTTTTCTCTTTGTAACAATTACTCGTAAATTTATTTACTTTTAATTTTTTATTTTATTTATGTGGTAGCTGGCATGAGAAAAAAATTGTTACAACCTAGCTGTTGATCTTTACACATATTTATGAGAAAGATGTTGGCATAGAAAGATCAAACAAAGTCCGTAGATGGATTAAATTGGCACAGGGTCTATAAGCATGAAGGTAATAAAATGTTTGATTTCTCCATCAGCAAATGTGTAACCATCTCCGTCCTTATAAAAGAGATCTGTAAGTCGAGCAATATTCAAGATGCAGTCACAAATCACAGTTGGAAACAATTGGGACGATTCTGTATGGTCTTCTATTACATCTTTCCACGCTTTTACCACTTGCAATTTTAGCTCAACTACAGCTTCTTCTTCTGATACTCCATATTGTTTCATGTAGCATTCAATTGCAGAAGCTACATGACCTCTCTCTTGTTCAAACTAAAAATAATGAAATATGACAACTTTTAAATGTGTGATTGAAAAATACTTGTAAGTTCTTTCAATCATCTGTCAGTAAAGGATTCATTTTATCTTTATATACCTTGTGCGAAGCTATGTCATTGAGGAGCCTACCAATTACTCCAGTTGCTTTAATAAGCATAGGATCAGTTTGAGCCCATTCAAAAATCTCTTTGGAGGCAACATTTCCCAAAGCAATGAAGGAAATTGAAGCAACAACATAGTAGGCTGCAGAAATAATGGCAACTTTCATGTATTCTTCCATTGTTGGTATATACCTTTGGTTGAACCATTTAGCTTCCATCAAATAAGCTCTGCATTGCATTTTCATCTATGCTCCAATATGACTCAAAATCAAATTAGAAAGGGAATATATCTTCTTTTTGCAGAAAAATATATGTGGAATCACATTACAATAGAATTTACCGTTTCTTTTGCATAATCAAATGCAAATGGAATATTGTTATCCTTGCAAATATCTTGTTCAATCTCTCCATAAACTTCAAGTATAGCTTCATAAAGACCTTTCATGTAATTTGGGAGCATCTTAATACAATTAACATCCCACCTGAAATTTAATCAACAGTCAAGCTAGAAAATTATTTAATCTGACATAAATAAGTAAGAAGGTTTTGATTATTTAATATATTTTCAAATACTAAAACCAGAAATTTTTTAGAAAAATATCAATTTCTTTCTTCGGTTTAGAGTCTCTTCTTTTCCTTTCGGTCTCCAAGTTTCAAAATGTCACATTTTTTCTCTTAAGTTTTATGTTAATTTTTATTTGGTCCATAAGTTTCAAATGTTACACTCTCGAGCTTTATTTTCATTTAGTCTATATTTCGTTATATGACATTAAATTTCAGTTTACTATTTTAAAATAACTATGATGTAACATTTTTTATGTTAATTTTAACAATGATGAAAAAATAGAGAAAACTAATCCAGTTATAATTAATTTAATTCTTTTAAATTAGTTAATAGAAAATAAATTGAGTATTTAGTGAAAAATGAAGGTAAAAGTATAATTTAAAGTCTAAGGACCAAATTAAAACAAAACTCAAAACTCAACTGTAAAAATTTAAAAACTAATAAAAGTTAAACTCAAAATTCTAGAGTAAATGTGTAATATTTTGAAATTTAGGAATTTAAATAAACCCAAAGCCCTAGGGACGAAAAAAACATTTTTCAAAGAATTTTAGTTTAGAACTAAACCTTTCAATTAAATTGGTGAATAGTTGAAGTTCCTCTAGGGTGGCATAGACATCATACATATCATCAAGAAGAGATATAAAAGCAATAACTTTTGCTAATATTGTTCTAGCATTAGAGTATTTTGGTTCATAGAATATTCCCAATGCCCAAACATAGCACTCCACCCCTCTATCTCTTGCAAAAGGTAATTGCATCCTCAACTTCAGATCCTTCCACCACCTATAATATATTATTTACATCCATAATTAGAACATTTTTTAGTTTAAAAAAAAATAATAAAAAAAAAAAAAAAAAAAAAAACTAAAAGATAGTAGGAAAGTTAGTGAAAAGTCTTCACCTTGAAAATTCACCCAATTCTTTCTGGTAAAGTTTTTGGAGAGTATTGAAGTCCAACTTTGCAAATTTGAGCAAAACATTATTATTCTTCAATGCATTGTTTTGATAGAGAGAGATATAGTGCCTATTCATGAACCTTGGCATAGCTTTATAGATTGGCCACTTCAAAGCATATTTAGCTTCTTCTGAGAATGGAGAACTGGAATCCATGGCCATTGCTTTAAGTTGAGTAGTTGTGAAAGCTAATGCTTCATCCAATATATTTTCTCCCTTCATTCTCAAGTGGGATGCTTCATACAAACTTAATAAACCAGCTCCATCCTTCACAATTGATTCTTTGAAATCTCCCATTTCATTTGTAAACTTATTGAATATATCTGATGGAAAGTTAGCACTGACTTAGATTTATAAATTTGGTCTTATAATTTTTGGGTTTGTCTACTAAATCTTTAAACGTAAAAACAATGAATATATCTCTAAACTTCGGCGTCTATTTCTAATAGTTCCCTCCTTTAATGTTAGAGGTTCGATTATCCATCCCGCAAGTGTTGTATTACAAATTTTTTTTTTTTTAAAAAAATGGAATCTTTTATAGGCAACCATCTTTATAGACATGTTGAGAATCTCATATTGGAAAAAGGGAGACTTCACAACCTTTTAAGACACATGGGTTTTACTCACCTATTTGCCAATTGATTTTGAGATAAAATCTTTTATAGGTCAAAATTTTGAAATTAGATCTATAAATAGTAAGTCTATAAAAACAATCTTAAGAAACATGTTGAGGATTCAAGGTGGTGTTGAAAAATTGTAGATGTCTATATAGTATTGAATATGTTTTTTAAAAGCATAGAAATGCTATTAAAGAATATGTAAAAAGTCTAGGGACTTATCAGATCATTATTTAACTTAAAATTAAAATAAAAAAATTAAATAAAAGTTCTTGATTTTCTTCGGGCAAAATGTAATTATGAAATAATTAACTTAAGAGAGACTTACCACAAGAAACAAAAAAACCTTGTTGTCTGAGTAATCGAAATCTAAGAGCTGTAATGTAAAGATCCTCATCTTCTTCATCAACATTGGTAGGATTTTGGATATAGTCAATAACTTCACTACTTTCATCTTTAAAGTGATATGACAAACCCAGACGTTGAATTGAATCGATCAAACTTAATTTTTCTGAATACTTTTCAGCAACTCCAAACATTCTTCTCACTTCTTCTTTGTATTCTTGAACTTGTTTCATGACCATCTCCTCTTCTTCCTATTTTTTCATAACATTTGTCCCCCGCCCCAAAAAAAACACATCATATGTTTTAGGTGTAGATAATTTTTCTTTCCAAAATAATTTTGGTGCAATTGCATTGAAGAGGATTTAATACAAAACAATAACAAATCATTTGGCAGATTCTAAAAATATTTAGAAATAGGACACAATTTTAGGTCATACCGATCGTCACTGATAGACGTCCTTTGACTAACTGAGCTCGAGGATTATCAATGATAGACCCGTCAATAATGAAGATTAAGGTCTAATACTGATAGACCTAAATGATATATCTTTTAATGATTAAGGTCTAACAATGATAGGTGTCTTTCATTGATTTGTTGCTTGCGTGTTGGCTATTACACATCTATGTATCCAAAGAATTTAATTAAAATGATATATTAAGTTATATTTTATTTTATTTAGTATATGTTATTTTGGGTTTACCTTTTATATATATATTATTAATAAGGTAAAAATAAAATAGGGGCATTTGTAAATATAATAAATGTAAGTCCGAAATATTAGTAGACATAGCACAATGCAAAAAGATTTACAAATATAGCAAAATTTAAATCTAACTCTCGAAGTCTATCACTGATGGACTCTATCGTTGATATATCACTAATATGAGGCTATTAGCGATATAATCTATCACTAATAGAAGGCTATTGACAATAAAGTCTACCACAGATATATTTTTTTTTGTAAATATAATAAATGCAAGTTCGAGATATTGGTAGACATAGCACAATGCAAAAAGATTTGCAGATATAGCAAAATTTAAATCTAACTCTCTAAGTCTATCACTGGTGGACTCTATCGTTGATATATCGCTAATAGAAAGCATTTGTAAATATAATAAATGTAATTCCAAGATATTATTCGACATAGTACAATGCAAAATGATTTGCAAATATAGCAAAATTTAAATACAACTCTCAAAGTCTATCACTGATGGACTCTATCATTAATATATCGCTAATATGAGTCTATCAGCGATACAATCTATCACTAATAAAAGGTTATTGACAATAAAGTCTATTTTTTGCAAATTCTTTTAAGATGTTACTATTCACTAAATATGAGCCTTAAAAATGCTACTCATTGTGGTTATCTAATAAAATATCAATAATATTATTTAACTTTTGTTTTTCTATCCATGATAGTTTGCATGCTCATTTGTTTGTATATTTAGTTGATAAACAAGACGAAATAAAAACTTTTAATGATGCAAAGAACAAAAATAAGAAGATGGAAAAAACAGATAAAATTATAAATAAATACACACAAAGAAACATATGCAATATGTATATTTATATACCAGAGTGTTGTAACGATAGGAAAGGAAATGATCTCCCCAAGCACTTGGTTGAAAGTTTGCAGATCTACGAGGAACACCATGGCTTAAACTGTCATTATTTGGCGTCATGGAATCTGATACGACTATTTGAAATGACATTTTCTTTTCTCTTTCGATGAAGATATGCAAAGAATGCCTTTCAACAGAGATCTTGCAGCTTCTTTCACTGATAGTGTTTATTATTTCAATGAAATTTATAAGATTCATTGGATACCAATCGAAAGGTGAAGACGCATTGGATATCTAAGGAAGTAGGACAGCCATTCATTGAATTTGGATGATGTGTAGAAAGCCATGTATTTGGCACACGTGATCATTGTTAGTTTTGTTTTAAATTTAATATTATTATTAATGTGGCTCATGTGCATTCTCTGCTATTTTATCGTTTTGATCTATTATTTTATTGAGCCAATTAAGTAAAAGATAATTCCAAAATTAAATAGGATTTTTTCAAATATAAGAAAATGAATCAAAATATTTACAAATATAGCAAAATTTCACTGTATATGCGTGATAGATTGTGATAGACCGTGATAGACTACTACCTGTATCACGAAAGACAGATAATAGTCTATTGTGGTCTATTACGGTCTATCATTGATATACTGGGATATTCTATTATTATTTGTAAATATTTTCAGTAGTTTTGCAAAATAATTTCCTCCCATTAAAAAGACTCTAATTAGAGTTGTCTATATAAAAATAAAACCTTAGGGATTGGTCCGCTCTCTGCCTCATTAAGTAGTTCTTTTCTCCTCATGATGAAACCTAATTCAGTTCTATAGAGAAGCCAAGACAGAGAAACACAATCCCTTACTAAATCATTAGCATGGAACAAGGTATATTACTCTGACCCATGTTATTAAAAAAAGCATCTAGTTCAAAGATCTTGGCAATTATATTTTATGCAACGTTAGGATTTTATTGTAAAATCATGACGTTAAAATTTAAATCATGACGTAAAATTTTGATTGAAATTTTGAAATTTCAAGATTTCGAAGGGCTCAAAATTTCATTGGGGAATTTTGTCTTTCCTCCCACTAAATTTTGAATTTTGATGACGGGTAGAAAGACACATAGTTGGCACATGTAACATATAATGATGTATTGGACATAAACATTAGTAATAATAATAATAATAAAAAAAAACAAAATGATATTACACCCACTTATTTCAATTAGGTTGGCATTAAGATATTTCAACTAGGTTGACATATCATTAGCACTCTCATCACAACTTGGTTCCAAAAGGGATGCAATACTTGCAAGATATATACAAGCGAGAGCTATAGGAAGTTCAATGTTCAAGACAAAAAGAGGAGAGATTAGAGGAAAATCTTCCAATTAGGAGAGGTACAAGATGCATCATAATTATAAAAAAGATTAGATATAGAGCTCCATTGAGCAGCTAGATATAGTATGTCTTCCCAATGGTGACTAGTGATTTTTTCCTTACTTGGAAAGGTTCTATAGTTTTGTTCCAGCCAGATGCACCACAGACAAGCAGCTATCAAGTTGTACCATAAAATTTCTTTCTTGGAATTCTACCGAATATGGGTTTGTACATAAAGCAATTCAATCAAAGTGATAGTTAGGGGATGAGCAACCACACTATTGAGAGCAGACCCTATTCCTTATGAGCAATGGATAAGTCCACATGTTGGATATAAGATTCCACTGTTCTTGTTCTCGAGGCAATAAGGGTATACGAAATTAGGGGTTCCTTATGTTGTTCTCTTTGTTCCCTACATCGCAAGTAGTAATCTACTTATCCTCTGCCATAGCAAAGTATTTAGGATGTTGAGTACATAATAGCCCATCTGTATTCCAGAGGTGTAACCAAAAGAGGGTAGCTTTTTTGTATTTTGTTGATAATCACGCTGCCAAATTTAGAGATATGAAATGAGAGATCTGTTGAAAAGTTTGTCATTATTAAACTTTATTTGTGACATTTAGTGTGACTTTTGGGTTTTGTGACTTTTAGTTTTTTTGTAACCAATAGTGATTTTTGAGTTATAGGAGTTATGTGACTTATGAGCATTTGATGACATTTATAGCTTTAAACCATTGACATTCCTCTGGTTATGTTTGTAAGCCTATATAAAGGCATGCTTAGTTGAATGGAAAATATATCTCTCTCATTTTTCATATTTGTCCTCCACGTTTTTTTCTAACTCAGTGGTATCAGAGCTAGTAGAAAATATTGAGAGAAAAATGGCCAACGGTGGGATAGGTTCACTTCAACTACCAATGCTTACCAAGCTCAACTATGACAGTTGGAGCATTAAGATAAAACCGTTACTAGGAGTACAAGATGTGTGGGAGATCGTGGAGAACAGTTCCCAAGAGGCAGAAACTGGAGCCGATCATGCGCAAAGAGATGTGTTAAAAGAGACAAGAAAGAAGGACAAGAAGGCCCTTTATATCTTGTATCAATCGGTAGACGAAGATACGTTTGAGACCATTGCCAATGCGGAGACGTCAAAGGCGGCATGGGACAAACTCCAATCGACTCATAGAGGAGCCAATCGTGTGAAAAAGGTACGATTGCAAACCTTACGTGGTGAGTTTGAATCTTTACAAATGAAGGAGATGGAGGTGATAGCGGAATATCACATAAAAGTAATGGTTGTCGTCAACCAATTGAGACAGAATGGTGAAGAAATCACCAATGTTCGTGTCATGGAGAAGGTTCTACGAAGCCTAAATACAAAGTTCGAGATTATCGCCACAACGATCAAGGAGACACAGGATCTCGAGAACATGACAATTGAATAATTTATAGGCTCGTTACGAGTCTATGAGGAGAAAAAGAAAAGGAGGATGGAGCAAACAGAGACCGTTGAACAACTTCTCTAACTCAAAATCAAGGAGGAGAATAGTCGTGGACGTGGAAGAGGTTGTGGTGGTCAATGCCATGGTGGAAGAGGTGAAGCCAACACCGATGTTTCTCAAAACTCGTCTGAATCCTCAAGAGGAAGAGGAGGTCGAGGTCGTGGAAGACATGGTGGAAGGTCTGAGAGTGATAAATCTCAGGTAAAATGTTATAATTGTAACAAATATGGACATTATGCGAATGAGTGTTACTCATCTCAAACAGAGTCGATTGATTGAAAGTATTAGGACCTAGCAACTGCTAGCACATCAAAAGCCCATCAAAGACAATCCAATTATGCAGAGGAGAATGGAACCTTATTTATGGTTTCAAAGGGAGAAGAAGAGAGTCAAGATAGTATGTGGTATCTTGACACAGGAGCCTCGAATCACATGTGTGGAAAACGCGAGATGTTTGTGGAGTTGAACGAGATGGAGAAAGGTAATATTGCCTTTGGAGACAATTCTTTGGCCACCATCAAAGAAAAAGGTAAAATTCTCATTCGGTTAAAAAATGGTGAAAATCAATATATCACAAATGTTCATTACATTCCTAATGTAAAAAATAATATATTGAGTGTAAGACAATTGTTAGAGAAATATTTTGAAGTTCAAATGAAAAACAATTGTTTGTATTTGAGGGATAATCATGAGAGACTTATTGCTAAAGTCTCCATGACCAAAAATCGAATGTTTCCTTTGAATATATGTAATGATGTTCCAAAATGCTTGAAGACGTGTTATGAAGATCTCTCTTGGCTATGGCATCTATGGTTTAGGCAGATCAATTTTGGAAGTCTAGAATATTTTTCGAAGAAGAAGATGGTGCGAGGTTTACCACACATTCACAAGCCAAACCAAGTGTTTGAAGGGTGTTTGCTTGGCAAACATCATCGAAGTAGTTTTCTGACGAAGTCTTTGACAAGAGCAAAGAAGCCTTTAGAACTCATCCATGCCGATATGTGTGAAATGATCAAACCAGAGTCTCATGGTAAAAGTAAATATTTCCTTCTCTTTATTGATGATTTTTCTAGAAAAACATGGGTGTATTTTTTGAAGGAAAAATCAGAAGTATTTAAAATCTTCAAAAGATTTAAGGCACGTGTGAAGAATGAAAGCAACCTTACAATCAAGGTTATAAGAACCGATCGAGGTGGTAAATTCACGTCAAATGAGTTCAAACAATTTTGTGATGAAAAAGGCATCCGACATCCGTTAACAGTCCCAATTATTGGATTTTATGTCCTAAAACTCGTAGTTTGTAATATCATATTCTTGTTCAATAAAGCTGTTATTTAAAATATTTAGTAAATTTAAATTCTATATTCATGAATCCAATAAACTAAGGTTCCGAGGCTACTAAGTTTAAGATTGAATTTTATGTAGTGACATAAATGTGGATCAAGTTCAAATATATATAGCCAAAATGGTCTATAGTATATGAATAAAGTTGGGTGCCTTATTCTGGGGACACTATAGATGCGGCCCATTTTGTAGTTAGTACAAACGATGTGATCCTAAACCATTCATGTAGAGACATGAAAATGAGGGCATCGTATGTAAAGAGTTTACATAAGACTGAACCATGAAATAATCACTTTTTACGTTCTAAATATCGTTTAATGTGTAAAACTGACTATTTCATTAATTGATGACCTAGGTAACTTAATCTTAATCCTGAGCTAACTATGAACTCCTTTTCACTCGAAATTATCCTTAGATCTGCATAGGTGAGGGCAGCTCATTATCGCTGACTCAATAAGCCTCCCATTTCAGGGGTAAGATCAGGTGGATAGCTGGGAACATAGGGTGCAAGACGGAATTCACTCCTACCCGTTATAGGGATAGTAGATAGGTTGTTCCCTTTAGTACTGAATCCAAGTCTTGAACAAGGGGCCCTACCCTCTCATTACCCCGAGAGGGGTTCGGTTTATAGGTTGGACCTTAAACCAATTGTTCATTAGAGGATCAGTGGAACTTAAGGAATAAAATGTAGTCTCGGGGATAAAACGGTTTTTATGACCTAGCCGAGATTACGAACAACCTGTGAAAGATTATCTCACTAATCATGGTTATATCATATGGACACAAATATATCTATAGTGAGGGGAGTGCAACTACGGGACTATAGTGGAATGACCCGTGAGTTAACGAATGTTGATTAGCTCCATCTAAAGAATTTAGTCAACTAATCTCGGATCATTGGAGCCCATGATCTATAGGTTCATTAGGTTCCCCTACTCGCTCATATGGAATAAACATAGAACAGTATGATAGAATAATTCGAATTGTTCGAATTAGGTGAAGAGAGAGAAACCGACAAGTATACGTGATATAGTGGTTAGTTTTTCAGTTTAGAGATACAGCTTTAATATTTAAATGTGATTTAAATATCAAGAATATGAATATGTTCATATTCGGAAGCTCGAAAATAATGGAAATGGTCAAAGATGTAAAAAGTCAAAGAGTTGACTTTTACTTTGAAAAGTCAAACTTTGACCGACCTTATATTCAAAAAATCATAAAAAGTCAAAATGTTGACTTTTCGGTCAAAGTTTAACTTTGACCAAATGACTATTTTGCTTTTTGACTAAAGTTAGTGGGAAAATCCAAACTTTTGTTAGATAATTCCACTAACAAAATAGTGGGCTAGGTGTTGACTTATAGTGGAGACATTAAGCCCACTTAGATAGCGATTCTAGGTGTTGGGTTTTTATGAAGTTGTTTCATGCAATTTTGCATGACTCTTTTCTTTAAATATGAGCTTTTGAATTTTGACTAAAGACTTTTGACATTTTGCAAAAGTTAATTTTTAAAAAATTGGGCTGAAAAAACCTAAACCCAACCCAAAATTCATGCTTCTATTTCCATCTCTTTCTCTCTCTCGGGTTCTTCATCCATCGGGTCCCACAACCTAGTTCTGAGTCCAGAGGATAGTAGGTTAGCTCTAGTGGTTGTCTGGTTCGTGTTCGAGAGGAGATAGAGGAGTTTCGGGAGCTTCAAAGGTACTATTTCAAAATAACCCTAATTAATTTATTTATGGTTGCATGTTTAATTTGTGCAATTAGAGTAAAATCGATTCTCATTTCCGCTGCGCATGCCTATTTTTCCATCATGTGGTATTAGAGAATGTTTTAATTTTACTCAATTGCATGTGGGTATCAATTTATTAGATAAAATTGAGATTGGAAATTAAAATGGTTTTTAGGTTTTGGCAATTAAATTAAGTTTTTTTTTTTTAGTATTAATTTGTAATTGCTCACATGTTTATGAGCATTAATGTGTGAAAAAAGGTCTGTAAATTTGCTAGTCATTAGAGTTGAAATTAGGATGTCGGTTCCAGGAAGGAGGACAGCTTCAAAATGAAGGAAAAAAAAGCTTACAGATCCGAATTTACTCCCAGACCCGAGAAGGTTACACCCAGACCCGAGAGAAGCCACCAGACCTCTCGACTCATTTCGCGCCCACCCGCTAGTCGACCAATCTGTTGACCACCCCTGCAAGCGTTGACCAGTCGATCCAGATGGTCTGGATCGGTTCTGTTGAGCCGATTTGACCTGTTCAACCTGGCTTTTGAAGTATTTGGGCCGATTCGGGAGTTTTTGGCCGGTTCGAGTTGATTCAAAGGTGTTTAAAGCTGGTTCGAGAGTGGTTTTTTGTACTACACCAAATTATTATTGTAATAATTTAGTTGTTAGCTTAATTTAAGAGCCAGAATCAATCCATTTTAGGGTGTTTAATTAATTATGCATGTTGATGTATGTTTTAATTAAATTTTGAATCTTGTTGTGCATATAGTATGCCATATAGATTTAAAATCCCACCATAGGTTAACATGTACATGCATTTGATATATGTGATAATTGTTATAATGTATATAGTTTGCATGTTAAGTTTTTTTTAATCTAAAGTGTTATATTAAAGCATGATCATTAAGTATGAATGTATGTTATAAATGTATGATTCTAGGGTTATAATGGTTATAATTTTATTTTATAATTGTTATAAAATAACCTAGACTTTAAAATCTATAACAAAGATAAAAGTTGCATGCTCACCTAGGATTAAATTGGTGCAATTTCAATCGGCTTTTCTAAATAGTTAGAATAGGTCGATTACTTATTAAACAAAGAGTTATTTACTTACCCGGAAAGATCTTGTCTAAGGTTAGGGGTTCTTAAGATGACGGTTTACGGAACACCTCCTACTTGGAGATCATAAGTCAAATAACCCTAGTTTTAATGAGCATGCGTGAGGGATGTGAGGTAATAAAATTTATTTATCACCTAGACATTATAGGTTAAAATCCAGTATAAAAGTTATACATGGATCTATCACCTAGACTTAGGATATGTTTAATTTAGCCGAAATATATCTCTAAGTATTTTTTATACCCTAAACCGTTATAGAACACTTCAGCTAGAGAGAAGTAGCGTACTTTTAGCTCTAGCATCCTTAAGAGTTCACATCGTGAGGTCCATGCAGGGCTTTGGGCCGTGCTTAGGAGCAGACTCCCTTCGGAGAGTGTTTTCATGGATCAAAATCAAGGTGAATAGGGGAAGTAATTCATAGTAAGTGGGTGAGGGATATGTAACAACATATCCCACGGTCTCTTCCATTAGGTCGCACCGTGAGATTCCTATAATGCGCCTACATGTCTACCCTGGAGTGACCTTTTCCTTCGGAGGGTTGCATTATAGTATCCGGAACACCGCGAACTCCAAATCTGGATAGACTCTCTTAGATCAGTTTTCATATTGACTTTCCACTTTCGGGAGCATTTTGATTCTGGTTTCTGAAATCCAAAAATGGAAGGTTACACTTACAAGAATTACTAAGATGTTAGTATATTCTCGACCAAAGTAGCAATAACTAAAGTGCTATAGGAATAAAGAGTTATTATGGGGTTAGCATCTAGTCAAGATTGTCTTGGTTCAAAAGAGGAATAATCGACTGCCCTTCGGTGGAGGTTACTCTAAAATTTTGAAATGTCGTTGTAAAATATAATAATGAATGGTACATCATTAGTTTTTGATAAATTAAATTGGTTTCTTTGTGATTATAGTTTTTCCTAAAAGAATATGTTTATCTTTTTCAGCATGAATAGCTCAATAATTCAACTCTTATCTTTCGAGAAACTAAACGGCGATAATTATTCAGCATGGAAATCAAATCTAAACACAATACTGGTAGTTTATGATCTAAGATTTGTCTTAACTGAGGAATGTCCTCAAGCTCCAGCCTCAAATGCTAACCGAACTGTTCAGGAAGCATACGATCGATGGGTCAAAGCCAATGAAAGGCTCGTGTTTACATTCTTACCAGCATGTCTGATGTTTTGGCAAAGAAATATGAATCCTTAGCTACGGCTAAAGAGATAATAGAATCATTAAGAGAAATGTTTGGGCAACCATCATGGTCCCTTAGACACGAGACAATTAAGCACATTTACACGAAGCGGATGAAGGAGGGGACCTCTGTTAGAGAACATGTCTTGGACATGATGATGTACTTCAATATCGCTGAAGTAAATGGCGGACCCATTGATGAGGCTAATCAAGTTAGCTTAATCTTACAATCTCTTTCGAAGAGTTCTATACCTTTTGAGACAAATTCGTCTTTAAATAAGATAGAATTTAACCTCACTACCCTTCTTAACGAGCTCCAGCGATTCCAAAACTTTACTTTAGGTAAGGGGAAGGAAGTGGAAGCAGATGTTGCTACCACTAAGAAAAAAATTATAAGAGGATCGTCCTCTAAAAATAAAGTTGGACCCTCTAAAGCTCAAATGAAAAAGAAAAGAAAAGGGCTGGCTCCCAAGATAAGAAAGGGAAAGAAGGATACATATAAAGAAAAATGTTTCCACTGTAACTAAAACGGGAATTGGAAGAGAAATTGCCCAAAGTACCTTGCAGAGAAGAAAGCTGAGAAAACGACAGAAGGTAAATATGATTTACTGGTCGTGGAAACATGTTTAGTGGAATATGATACTTCAACCTAGATACTAGATTCAGAAGCCACTAATCATATTTGTTTCTCGTTTCAGGAAACTAGTTCTTGGAAAAAGCTTGAAGAAGGTGAGATAACCCTCAAAGTTGGAATAGGAAAGGTTGTCTCAGCTGAAGCAGTGGGAGATCTGAAGTTGTTTTTTGAAGATAGATATCTAGTACTTAAAAATGTTTTGTATACACCTCTTATGAAGAGAAATTTGATATTTATCGCTTGTATTTTAGAACAATTATATAGAATATCTTTTAATATAAATGAAGTGTTCATTTTTTGTAAAGGTATTCAAATTTGTTCTGCTACACTTGAAGACAACTTATATAAGTTAAGACCAACTAAAGTAAATTTTGTTTTAAATACTAAAATATTTAGAACATTAGAAAATCATAATAAAAAACAAAAGGTTTCTTCCAACGCCTATCTATGGCACCTAAGACTTAGTCACATAAATCTCAATTGGATTGGGAGATTGGTCAAGAGTGGACTTTTAAGTCAGTTAGAAGATAACTTTTTACCTCTATGTGAATCTTGTCTTGAAGGAAAGATGACCAAGAGATCTTTTTCAAGAAAAGGTCTTAGAGCCGAAGTACCCTTAGAGCTCGTACATTCGGACCTTTGTGGACCAATGAATGTGAAGGCTCGAGGTGAGTATGAATATTTCATCAGTTTTATTGATGATCATTCAAGGTATGGTCATGTTTATCTGCTTCATCACAAGTCTGATTCTCTTGAAAAGTTCAAAGAATATAAGGCTGAAGTTGAGAATGAATTAGGTAAAACAAGAAAGACATTTCGATCAGATCGAAGTGGAAAGTATATGGACATACGATTCCAAGAATATTTGATAGAAAAGGGGATCCAGTCAAAACTCTCTGTACCTAGTACGCCTCAGCAGAACGGTGTATCAGAAAGAAGAAACCGAATCTTATTAGATATGGTTCGCTCTATGATGAGCTATGCTCAATTGCCTAATTCCTTTTAGGGATATGCACTTGAGCCTGCTGTCCATATTTTGAATAATATTCCCTCTAAAAGTGTTTCAGAAACACCTTATGAGCTATGGAAAGGACGTAAAAGTAGTTTACATCACTTTAGAATTTGGGTTTGCCCAGCATATGTGTTGGTACAAAATCCCAAAAAATTGGAAATCGTTCAAAATTATGCCTATTTGTAGGTTATCCAAAGGAAACAAGGGGTGGTTATCATCCTCAAGAGAATAAGGTATTTGTATCGACAAATGCCACATTCTTAGAGGAAGACCACATAAGAAGTCCTCAACCTCGCAGTAAACTAGTATTGAATGAAATTTCCAAAGATGCTACAGATAGAGCTAGTTCATCTACTAAAGTAGTAGATAAAACTAGTACATCAGGTCAGTCACATCCTACTCAAGAGCTGAGAATGCCTCGACGTAGTGGGAGGGTTGTTCAGCAACCCGACCCTTACTTGGGTTTAACAGAAACACAAGTTGTCATATCTGATGATGGCATAGAGGATCCATCGACCTATAAATAGGCGATGAAAGGTGTGAACCGTGATCAGTGGATCAAAGCCATGGACCTCGAAATGGAATCTATGTACTTCAATTCTGTCTGGAAACTTGTAGATCAACCAAATGATGTAAAACCAATTAGTTGTAAGTGGATCTACAAGAGAAAATGTGACCAAGCTGGTAAAGTACAGACTTTTAAGGCTCGAGTTGTGGCAAAGGGTTATACCTAAAGAGAGGGAGTGGACTATGAAGAAACTTTCTCTCCCGTTTCCATGTTAAAGTTGAGAAGAATACTCTTATCCATTGCGACCTTTTATGACTATGAAATTTGGCAGATGGATGTCAAGACACCCTTTCTAAACGACGATCTTGAAGAGAGTATCTATATGGCTCAACCAGAGGGGTTTATTGCACAGGGTCAAGACCAAAAGATTTGTAAGCTTCAAAAATTCATTTATGGGTTGAAACAAGCTTCTAGATCCTAGAATATGAGGTTTGATACTACGATCAAATCTTATGGCTTTAAACAGAATGTTGACAAGCCTTGTGTTTACAAGAAGATCGTCAATTCTACTATAACGTTCTTAGTTTTATATGTCGAGATATTCTACTCATTGGGAATGATGTAGGATATCTTACTGACATCAAACAATGGCTAGATACACAATTCCAAATGAAAGATTTAGGAAATGCACATTATATTCTTGGGATCCAAATTATTTGGAATCGCAAGAATATGATACTAGCCATGTCTCAAGCATCTTATATAGACAAAATGTTGTCTAGATATAAAATGCAGAATTCCGAAAAGGGTCTGTTGCCTTTGAGATATAGACTTCATCTGTCAAAAGAACAATGTCCTAAGACACCTCAAGAAGTTGAGGATATGAGAAATATTCCCTATACCGCCACAGTTGGAAGCCTGATGTATGCAATGTTATGTACTAGACCTGACATATGCTACTCAGTAGGGATCATCAGTAGATACCAGTCTAATCCTGGACGTGATCATTGGACTGTCGTTAAGAACATCTTAAAGTATCTCAGGAGAACTAGGGACTACGTGCTCGTGTATAGTGCTAAGGATCTGATCCTTATTAGATACACTGACTCTGATTTCCAAACTGATAAAGATGCTAGAAAGCCTAAATCTGGATCAGTGTTCACTCATAACGGAGGAGCAGTAGTATGGAGGAGTGTAAAAAAGACTTGTATAGCTGACTCCACAATAGAAGCTGAATACGTAGCTGCTTGCAAAGCAGCAAAAGAAGCAGTATGGCTGAGAAAATTCTTGATAGATTTGGAAGTTGTTTTAAATATGCATCTACCCATCACCTTGTATTGTGACAACAACGGTGCAGTTGCAAATTCAAAAGAACCTCAAAGCCATAAATAGGGAAAGCAATTCAAACGCATGTACCACCTTATCCGGGAAATCGTACACCGTGGTGACGTTGTAGTGACCCAGATACCTTATGAGCAAAACATTGCTGATCCTTTTACAAAAACCCTCACGGCTAAAGTTTTTTAGGGTCACCTACAGAGTATAGGTCTACAATGTTTCTAAACTAGAACAAGTGGGAGATTATGTTGGCCGTGAATGCCCTAGTTGATTGTATTCATATGTTTATTATACTCATATGTAATATTAATTTCACACAGTTAAATTCAGCATCGTTTGGTCCTACTAGGAGTTTTAGTACAAGTGGGAGTTTGTTGGATTTTATGTCCTAAAACTCATAGTTTGTAATATCATATTCTTGTTCAATAAAGCTGTTATTTAAAATCTGTAGTAAATTTAAATTCTATATTCATGAATCCAATAAACTAAGGTTTCGAGGCTATTAAGTTTAAGTTTGAACTTTATATAGTGACATAAATGTGGATCAAGTTCAAATATATATAGCCAAAATGGTCTAGTATATGAATAAGGTTGGGTGCCTTATTCTGGGGGGTCACTATGGATGCGGCCCATTTTATAGTTAGTACAAACGATCTGATTCTAAACCGTTCATGTGGAGACATGAAAATGGGAGCATCCTATGTAAAGAGTTTACATAAGACTGAACCATGAAATAGTCACTTTTTACGTTCTAAATGCCGTTTAATGTATAAAACTAACTATTTTGTTAATTGATGACCTAGGTAACTTAATCTTAATCCTAAGCTAACTATGAACTCATTTTCACTCGGAATTATCCTTAGATCTGCATAGGTGGGGGCAACATATTATCGTTGGCTCAATAAGCCTCCCATTTCAGGGGTAAGATCAGGTGGATAGCTGGGAACATAGGGTGCAAGATGGAATTCACTTCTACCCGTTATAAGGATAGTAGATAGGTTGTTTCCTTTAGTACTGAATCCAGGTCTTGAACAAGGGGCCCTACCCTCTTATTGGCCCGAGAGGGGTTCGGTTTATAGGTTGGATCTTAAATCAATTGTTCATTAGATGATCAGCAGAACTTAAGGAATAAGATGTAGTCTCAGGGGTAAAACGATTTTAATGACCCAGCCGAGATTACGAACAACCTGTGAAGGATTAGCTTACTAATCATGGTTATATCATATGGACACAAATATATCTATAGTGAGGGGAGTGCAACTACGAGACTATAGTGGAATGATCCGTGAGTTAACGAATGTTGATTAGCTCCATCTAAAGAGTTTAGCCAACTAATCTCGGATCGTTGGAGCCCATGATCTATAAGTTCAGTAGGTTCCCTTACTAGCTCATATGGAATAAACTTTGAACAGTATGATAGAATAATTTGAATTGTTCGAATTAGGTGAAGAGAGAGAAACCGACAAGTATATGCGATATAGTGGTCGATTTTTCAGTTTAGAGATACATCTTTAATATTTAAATGTGATTTAAATATCAAGAATATGAATAAGTTCATATTCGGAAGCTCAGAAATAATGAAAATGGTCAAAGATGTAAAAAGTCAAAGACTTTTGACTTTGAAAAGTCAAACTTTGACCGACCTTATATTCAAATGTCATTCGAATTTCGTGAAAATGAATTCAGATTCATGCTCGGGAGGTGAAAATTAGTCAACATGGAAAGATCATAAAAAGTCAAAATGTTGACTTTTCAGTCAAAATTAGACTTTGACCAAATGATTATTTTGTCCTTTGACTAAAGTTAGTGGGAAAATCCAAACTTTTGTTGGATAATTCTACTAACAAAATAGTGAGATAGGTGTTGACTTATAGTGGAGATATTAAGCCCACTTAGATGGTGGATTTTAGGTGTTGGGTTTTTATGAAGTTGTTTCATGCAATTTTGCATGACCCTTTTCTTTAAATATGGGCTTTTGAATTTGGAATAGAGACTTTTGGACATTTTGCAAAAATTAGTTTTTAAAACATTGGGCTGAAAAAACCTAAACCCTACCCAAAATTCATTCTTCTATTTCTATCTTTTTCCCTCTCTCGGGTTGTTCATCCATCGGGTCCCATAACTCGGTTCTGAGTCTAGAGGATAGTAGGTCAGCTCTAATGGTTGTCCGGTTCGTTTCGAGTGAAGATAGAGGAGTTTCAGGAGCTTCAAATGTAATATTTCAAAATAATCCTAATTAATTTATTTATGGTTGCATGTTTAATTTGTGCAATTAGAGTAAAATCGATTCTCATTTTCGCTGCGCATGCCTATTTTTCCATCACCAAGGACACCACAAAAAAATGGCATGGTGGAGAGGAAGAATTGGACAATCTTGAACATGGCAAGAAGCATGCTAAAGAAAAAGAAGATGCCGAGAAAATTTTGGGTGAAGGCCATAGCTTGTACGGTTTATTTGAAAAATCGAGCACCAACCAAAAGTGTGCTTGACAAGACGCCTCAAGAAGCATGGAAAGGAAGAAAGCCCGGGATTGGTCACTTTAAGGTGTTTTGGAGTATTGCATATGCTCATGTGTCGGAAGAAAAAAGGACCAAGCTCGATGATCGAAGCGAGAAACTCATCTTCATCGGCTATGATGCATGTTCAAAGGGTTATTGTCTTTACAATCCTTTGAATGGGAAAGTAATGATTAGTCGTGATGTTGTTTTTAATGAGGAAGCCTCTTGGGATTGGAATATACAAGAGGAGAAGTATGATTTCCTTCCATATTTTGAAGAAGACGATGAAAATAAGTCGACCAGGGATGAAATGGGAGAAGGTTTGCCCATTCTAGTGCCACCTTATTCGACCGATCGATCATCATCTGAAGGTTCATCCAGCAATTCGGAGAATGACATTGGCCCAAGAGGAACTCGAAGTCTACAGTAACTTAATTAGGTAAATGAAAATCAAAATTACATAATTCTCTATTGTCTTTTTGGTGATTGTGAGCCTATTAGTTTCCTAGAAGCCATTGCAAGCAAGAAATGGAAGGATGCAATGGATGAAGAAATTCGAGCAATAGAGAAAAATGACACATGGGAGTTGACCAAGCTTCCAAAAGGGCACAAACCGATTGCAGTGAAGTAGGTAAACAAGACAAAGAGAAAAGTCAATGGCGATGTGGAGAGGCACAAGGCGAGACTAGTGATGAAAGGGTATAGCCAACGACATGGCATCGACTATGATGAGGTATTTGCCCTTGTTGTTCGCCTTGAAACTATTAGTTTGATTATTGCTTTGGCAGCCCATAATCATTGGAAGACACATCAAATGGATGTCAAATCGGCATTCTTGAACGGAATTCTTGAGGAAGAGATCTATGTGGAAAAACCATTTGGTTATGAAGTCAAGGGTGAAGAAGATAAAGTGCTTCGATTAAAGAAGGCACTTTATGGTTTAAAGCAAGCACCAAGAGCATGGAATTCGAAGATTGACAAGTACTTTCAAGAGAAGAAGTATATAAAGTGTCCTTATGATCAGTCCCTTTACATCAAAATGCAAGGTGAAAGCATACTAATCATTTGTTTATAGGTTGATGATTTAGTATTTAGCAGAAACAATCCTAGCATGTTTGATGAGTTCAAAAGAGAGATGGTAAAGGAGTTTGAAATGATGGACATTGGTCTCATGAGTTACTATCTTGGGATTGAGGTAAAACAAGGTGAAGATGGGATTTTTATATCCCAAGAGGACTATGCTAAAGAAGTGCTCAAGAAGTTCAATATGAATGATGCTAATCCAGTTGGAACACCGATGGAATGGGGAGTCAAAATCAACAAGCAAGATGGAGGAGAAAAAGTAAATTCTACATATTTCAAAAGCTTGGTTGGAAGTTTGAGATACTTGACATGTACAAGACCGTATATTCTTTATTCGGTTTGAATTATTAGTCGATTTATGGAGGAACCGACAGGAACACATTGTAAAATGCTAAAAAGGATACTTCGCTACATTAAAGGGACGATTGGGTATGGTCTTTCCTATGTCTCTTCTAGCAATTTTGATATTGTTGGTTATTGTGATAGTGATTAGAGTAGTGATTTGGATGATCGAAAGAGCCCTACGGGGTTCGTGTTTTTTATTGGTGAAACGGCGTTCACATGAATGTCAAAAAAGCAACCCATAGTCACATTATCAACATGCGAGGCAGAGTACGTCGCAGCAACTTCATGTGTATGTCATGCAATTTGTCTAAGAAACTTAGTGAAGGAGTTGAAGTTTCAAATGGAAGGTCCAATGGAGATTTTTGTTGACAAAAAATTGGCCATTGCCTTAGCCAAAAATCCGGTATTTCATGGGAGGAGCAAGCACATTGATACCCTATTTCACTACATTCAGGATTGCATTATGAAGAAAGAAGTGGAACTTAAATATTTCAAGTCACAAGACCAAGTGGCGGACATTTTCACAAAGCCCCTCAAGTTGAAGACTTTTATCAAAATGAGGAGTTTACTTGGTGTAACAAATCAAGTTTAAGGGGGGGTGTTGAAAAGTTTATCATTATTAACTTTATTTGTGGCATTTAGTGTGACTTTTGGGTTTTGTGACTTTTAGTTTTTTGCAACCAATAGTGATTTTTGAGTTATAGGAGTTATATGAGTTATGAGCATTTGATGACATTTATAGCTTTAAACCATTGGCATTCCTATGTTTATGTTTGTAAGCCTATATAAAGGCATGCTTAGTTGAATCGAAAAATATATTTCTCTCATTTTTCATATGTTTCCTCCATGTTTTTTTCTAACAAGATCCTCGAACTTTTGAACCTGTAAACATATGGTATGACCTTAGGAGACTATAACTCATTTATTATCAATTAGCACTTTCCACAAGTTGTCAGGCTCTTATAAGTAACGCCAAATCCATTTACAAAGAAGAGACTCATTTGTGATTTTAAGTTTGTTGATGCCAAGACCACCTTTTTTTTTTTTTTTTTTTTTTTGTGGAGAATCAAATCTGATCCGACAAGGTGAGATCTGCCATTCTTTTCTAGACCTTCCCAAATAAGATCTCTCATCAGCTTCTCAATAGCTTTGAGACATAAATAAGAGCTTTAAACATAGATAAAGAATATATATGGAGATTAGTAAGTTGTAGCGTGTGTCGATCTACAACAAGAAATTCATAATGCAATCAAATGAAGAAAACAGAAATCATAAGAAATTAACAAAAACTTAATGCTCCAAAACTAGAAAGAGTGCTTACCTCATTGGTTCATAGAAAATCAAAGAGGAAATCTAATCCATGCTTACAATCCAATATAAATTAAGATATCTAACCTAATGATGCAAAAGAGATAAAGGAAGAAGAAATTGGAGTCACTCCTCGACTTCCATTAGTTTTGCATAAAAAGAACCTTAAAATTCGAAGAAATCTATTTATAGTCGATGGAGCAACATTGCGATGCTGGTGATATTGGGTTTTATGTCTAAAACTCGTGGTTTGTAAGCAATAGAACTTATTCTGAAAATTCAATAAAGTTGTTATTGAATATATTATTTTTTTAGAAATCCAATAAACCTAAGTTCCTTGACTATTATATGAATACTTGAACTTTATGTGGAGACATACAAGTGGATCAGGTTCGAGTAAATAGTCAAAATAATATTAGTATAAGAATAAGGTTGGGTACCTTATTCTGGTAACACTATTGGATGCGGTCTACGCTGTAGTTGTTACAAAGAGTTGTAAAGTGCTACAAACGAAGTGATCCTAATTCATTCATGTTGGGACATGAGGGGTGAGGGTGTCCTGTGTAAATACATTTTGTGCAAGATCGAACCACGAAACCAAACACTCTTACTTTATAACATTGTTTACTATTTAAGACTGGCTATTTCAAAGTGATGACCTAGGTAACTTGACCTTAATCCTGAGCTAACTATGAACTCCTATTTGATTGGGATTATCCTTTGATCTTCAAATGGTGAGAATAGACCAACTGTCTTTACTCAATAAGCTTACCATTTTGGGGATAAGACCGGATGAATAGTTGGGAATATAGGGTGCATTATTTAAATAATTATTTATTAACTTTATTAAGAAAATTAATTTATTAAATTAATTTTGTAAAATTAATAATATTTTCAGTTTTATTAAAGAAATTGATTTATGAAATCAATTTATTAAAATTGAAAAAGAAGAGGAAAATCACAAAGTTTGAAATATGAGTTTTTCCATTGTCTTCAAGTAGTAACTCACAAACAACCCACTTTAAGTCTTCATTAACTCCAAGCATGAGCTGCATGTCATGCAGCAAGTCTCTTTGCATGAATGTCTGCAATATAATGAAGTGATTGGAGTGTTTTGAAGAGAATGCAACCGAACAAATTTTTTAGAAAAATTCGAGAGAAGAAGGTTGTTCTTATACTGGGTTGTTGCTGTGAGTTTCTCCAAATTCCCATAATTCAAGTTTATTTTAAGTTGTACTACTCAATCTAGAGCACCAAGAGGATAGTAGGGAAGATCTTGGGGTGATCTACAAGAAGATTCAGGGGAGATTTGCAGCTAGTTTTGAGCTTAGAGGAAGTTCTTCAAAGGTAAGTCATGAAACTCATTTATTTCTGTTAAAGCATGTTTTCTTTTTTGCCAAAATTAATAAGTTAGATTGTTTATGGATCCTGTTCACTTCTGTTGCGCATTGGTATCTTCCAACAGGTGATAGCGTTGCAACACTCTTGCTGCAATCAAACCTCGAGCATAAGGGTAGGGGCGCAATCTGCTATTACGTTGATCAGGATGGTGAGGCAAGCATGCGGATGCTAGAACTTTGTCGATCTTCGTAGCGTTGTGTCGCTACTATACAGTATTGCAATGCTGCCTTATATACGAGCGTGCGTAACGTTGTAGCATTGCGCAAGGATTGCGACGCTGCTTTCAAGGGCACTTTAGTAATTTTTCCTCCTTTGAAGCTCGAATGCTTATTTTAACTCCAGTTTGCTTCAAATTAACCCCATCTCACATCTTAAGATTGATTCTACCTCTTTGGTGCTCGATACCTACAAAATAGGCTAATTAACATGTAAAATCCATTAACGAGCCTCAATTAAGCTCAGGAAAATAGTACATTTATAGATCTAACAGTCAACTATCCAAATGGGAGAATTATAACGTGGATAAATGATTTAGCCTAAGTTTGTCTGAGTAATTAAACTTCTATTTCAAAATATTTAGTGGGAGAATAGATGTATGTGATATGTGATCTCTCGTACTTTCTTTGGAAATATACACACCGTGAGACTCATGCTTGGCCTCGTGGCACTTTGGAAGTGTCCTCCCTACGGAAGGTGTTTGCATGGGTCAAAATCAAGGTGGATTAAAAAAGTATTATAAAAAGTGGGAGAAGAATATGTGTCAACATGCCCTAGGGTCTCCATCATTGGTTGACAGTGTGAGATTCATGCTTGGCCTTGAGGCGCTTTGGAAATGTCTCCCTACGGATGGTATTTTCATGGATCAATATTCTGGTTAACCCCTATAAGGGATAGGATTGTAGTTTCTTTCGATACCTGACCAACCCTATGGAAACACTTGTTGGGACAAAACTACAGAATCTAAAATGGTGAGGTTACACTTACAAGAATACATTAAAGTTGTTAATGGTGTTCTAACCGAAGAATGGTAACTAAACGCTATAGGAATAAGAGTTATTATGATGTAATGTTTGGTTGAGAATGTCTCAATCCAATGAAGAAGCACTTGACCTACCCTATGATGGCACTTGTTCTAAATCATTGGAGTATCATTACATTAGACATGGTTTATAGGGTTCGTAAAATTTAATGCTAAATTTGAAGGGATATTTGATTGCATGCTAATTAATATATTTTATATATTTCAGTTTATGTCATTTTCTCTCATGGTTTTAATTTTGAATTACAGATATAAGTCAAAATTGGAGAAAAAATATTATTGGGAAAAGTACCAGTAACATTATTTTAATGGAAGTGTGAATTTTGTATTTGTCTTTCATTGAGAAATGTTCTCAAAGTCTTGTTGCCAATTCATGAATTGTTTTTTAACCATGTGATTGATGAATTACAATTGGGAAGATTATGTATATTGACACACTTGATGTGAAGCTCGGAAGATAAATGACAAAATAACAACATATGGGATATTGAAGTCCATAAGCATAATCTAAATAATTTCAAGATTAAGTATTATGATTAAAGAATATAAACCCTGTAATTAGAGTTATGAGAAAATTGTTTCCAAATTAGCTTTGGGAGTCACACTTTGAGGAATTTGGAAATACCTCAATGGGAAGAAAAATAAGAATGAAAGTAAATATGATATTCTTGGTGGAGAATTAAGATTCGCACCTAGTTAGTTGAATGAGAATTCACTATCAATTTTTCTTTCTTTATTACAATTTGATTATAATTTGTTGAAATATACTTAATGATGTAGAATGATTTCCACATGTTGGCACCACGAAGTCCTGTGTGTGGGAGACATGAGAGATGTCATAATTGTTACTTATGCTGGAAATGGTGCTTTTATCACCATAACAGAATTTTAATCTCTCAAGACTTCATTACTAATGAATCCATATGGCATGAACGTTTTATGTAATAAGGTGTATTTTCAAAAGTTGTTTGAAGACATGTTCAACCTTAAGTAAGTACCATTAATATGTATTAAAATATTTAACACATACAAATACTATATCTTAGCCAGTCTTAGTGACGTGTTGGCCAAGAAACACGAGTCCATGGTCTCAGCCTGCTGGTTGCCGGCATAACTGACCTAAGCTATATAGGCTCTTGGTGCTACTGCGCTGTCGTAGAGAATGCCTGTTTCACAAGATTTATTAGTTTAGCTAATTAAGCTCTAAATTCATTTGCCTTTTGTGAAAATCTATGAGGGTAGGAGGCTCGTGCCTCAAACTACTGGGCATTTGCTGCCATGGTAGAGATGAGTGCTTTTTCCTCCAAAGGGGTCTTACTGAGTAGGGCTCCTCATGTAGCTACAATCAATAGTACCTTCATCACTAGGGGCGAGCCCTTCATAGAAGTACTATATTAGAAGCGCATAAGATATCTAATGATGTGGGAAACTGCCATAGAGGCATTTAAAGCACTCCCAATAATCATGCAACGTCTTCCAATTTATTTGCATGATCTTGTATATGTCTTTCCTTTTCCTTGCAACACATGGTGCAAGAATTTTTTTTCCCCAAGAACTGCTTCTTCATATTCTTTCAAGTGGTTACTAAACCAACAAGAAGGTAGTAAAGTCAATCATTGGTGTCGTCCTCGAGGGAGAATGAAAAAGCCCTCAAATTCATTGGTTCCTCCATGGCGCCTTGTGGTCTCATACCGTCGCAACCAATATGAAACTCTTTTAAATGCTTATGTGGGTCCTTTCCTACCAAACCATAGAAAATAGGTAATAAGTGAATTAAGTCATACTTTAGCTTAAAATTACCTGCAGTCTTAGGATATGTGATGTAGAAGTAGTACTGGCCAACGTTAGGGGTAGCAAGGTCTTTCAATGTATGCTCTTACTCAGGTTGAGCCATTATCTATTCCTTTTCTTCTTGTGAATGTTCGTCTTTGTCAGTGCCTTTTGTACAGATTTGTTCAATTTGGGCTCTACACTCTCTATCACTACAATAAATTTTGCATTTCTTAATGCACACAATTTTTGTTTTTTTTATGGTCATGGAAAAAGACCATAAAGAAAAATACATTTCTTGAAACAATAAATTTTTATATTTAACTTCACGTGCATGCATGTCAAGAAAAATATTTTTCTCGTCACGAAAATACGTAAGTTTCGTTAAAGTAATGCTTCTTTCTTGGCGAGTAATGACCATCAAGAAAAAAGCATTACTTGATGGGTGGGGACCAAAAATGGATTTACTCATGAAAACAAATATAAATCGCGCACGATTTAAATTTTTGTCGCGCGGATGTGGGCTTTCTTGACGGGCACCTTTCATTGACTAACGTTGACCATCAACAATGAATTAAAATGTCGTCTTTCTTTTAGCTTTTTCTTGACAGGAAATGCTCATCAAGAAAAAGGCATTCATTGATGGCCTTTACCATCAAGGATAAGCCTTAAAACGATGCTGTTTTGGGCTTTTGATCAAAATGACATCATTTTCATTTTAGTTAAACGACGTCGTTTTGGGACCTCTTCCTTTCCAAAACTAATTTTGTTTAGGTACCTTCTCCCCAAATCTTGAAGAAAATGTGCATGAACTACCACCTTGCTAATACTGTGCATGAAGATTGACTACTATCGCCGTCGCCATGACTTGCCACCATGAAGATTGACTGCCGCTGCGGCGCCATGACTTGCTGCTGTGATCGTGACGCTCAGCTGCTACCCAAAACAACGATGATCGCTTGCTACCCATGACGAAAAAGCTATCATAACGAGAAGTTAATTTGGGGCAATTCTCAATATTGTTGAAGGTTGGCTCTGTAGCTCTTAACGAAGCTCTTTGTACTCCTATTTCAGTGGACCAAAAATCAAGCTCTTTAATCAAGGTTTTGTTTGGGGACACTCATGGGAATGAGATTCGTTCCTCGGAGATTTTGCTTTAAATGATCTTGCAATTAGTTAATCTGTTGAAGCTTTTAGACTGTAGAGAAAAAAATTAAAATAATTCTGGTGTCGAAGTTTCATTTAATATGGTTATTTTCCTGGTCTGCTTCATATTATAGTTAAAGTTTTAAATATTGGAGTTTGAATTGCAAGAAAAGAACAAATAATAGTTGTACAACATGTAAACTTACTTTTTCCTTTCTGAAATTAAAGTTTGCAGAAGAATTTGACTATTTTCCATTAAGATTCTTTAGAATTTCTCATCAATCTATGGTATTGTTTGAAGGCCCAACATGTGATGGTATACCATAGGTTAGTATATCATCTCAGTGTTTGGAGATTCATTATCTCATCTCACCGATTTTAATTGTTTGTGGGCCCATTCTCGGAACGTGTTTCGTATCTCATTGCCATTTTTCTTTTGTATATCGTATGTCACCGTTTCTCTCAACCATTCTCTCAACCAAACTCTAAAACCTTAGCCGCTTTAATCTTCTCCTCAAGCCATTCCTTAACCATGTCTCTCTCTCATGTGTATCGTATGTCATCGTTTCATTTTCCTTCATAGATCTGTTGTTTTCTTCACATATCTGTTGCTTTCTCACGAATCTGGTGTTTTCTTTTTTCCCCCTTGCCACTTCATTCTTCTCTTCAACCATGTTCTTGCCGCTTTGACTATCATCCGTTCATCCATAACGCGTTGTACATTTTGTTTTTGGTCCTCGATGTTGCTTCGATCATCAATCGTTGAATGCATTGTAGGGACTCGTTGAAGAAATTGCAGCTTGGTGTGGAAGAACGTTATCCACTTCAGGTTCATTTTCTAAACCCTAGATCGACCAATGATGAGTCTTTCTCCTGAAATTTTAATTTCATGCCTTGTTTTGATTTTCTAGCTATTAGATTGTAAAAGATGAAATCTCGTAGAAAGAATTAGTCGTTCATACTCCATCATGCTTGAAAATACTCGATCATACTTGATCATACTCGATCGTTCCTACTCCATCATGTTTGAACATGCTCGATCATACTCGATCGTTCATACTTCATCATGCTTGAACATACTCGATCATACTTGATCATTCATACTCAGTCATGCTTGAACATACTCGATCATACTTGATCGTTCATACTTAATCATGCTCGGTCATACTCGATCATATTCGATCATTCATACTCGATCATTCTTCACACTCGATCATGCTTGAACATACTCGATCATACTTGATCAAGCTTGAACATACTTAATTGTTCATACTCGATCATGGCTGATCATACTCGATCATACTCAATCATATTCGATCATACTCGATCATACTCTCGCATTTTGTACGTTTTCAATATTATGCATTATTAGTTACCTCATTTATTAAACTGTCCACCAACTTTAGTAATGATTGTTCTGATTGTTTGTTGATTTTATCAATAATGTTCTCATTGTTTGCTAATTTTATTTCACTTGCGTATTTCCACTACACATTCAACCACTTCATTAATAACTCAACCAATTTATTAATTAAATTTTAGTTTATTCATGATGCAAACTTAATTTTGAGGCTGGTCACACTTTTATTTTAATACTTGTTGGGACTGTTATTAATATTCAACGACCCACCCCTCTCCCTTCACTTTTCCTATATAACAATATTAGTCCTTCCCTATTTGCTGAGAACCTCCATTGTCTAAGATTTATTTTTTCAATCTGGTGAGTTGTTTAACTTTGGTTTCTCCTTCTCTACTTTCTGATGTTTCGTTATGTTATTTTCATATTATTAAGTTTCTAACTTTTGGTTGTTTGGTTGGTGGTAGGGTGCCTCATATTTTGATTTGGCAACCCATGGACTCCATCCATATCGTATTTTATAAAAGTAACATACGTACTTCTCTATTCGAACTAATTCTCTTCCTACATTATAAGTATTTGTAGATTTTTTCTAACTTATTTTTATTATTTTGTTATACAGCCCAAATTAATACGGAATATTAAATTAGTTTGAGGTTGATGTGTTACTTTTTTTTTTTTTTTTTTTTGTATTTTCCTATGTTCTATTTCAGTTGTATTTTTTTTTTTGGTGTTATTAATTTTGGTGTGTTACTTATACAATGGATATGTTACACAGACTGTTTGACATTTTTTGGTGCTATTAATTTTTTTTTTTTTAATTTTTTATGAGTATTTACATTGTCTTCATTTATTTTTAATGTTTACATGCTTCTTCATATTGAAGTTACCTAAGTTACCTGGCAAAAGTGTGATATTTTTATTTTTGGAAGATTGAACAATAAAAATATAGTTTAGTTAATTAATAGATAGAAATATATTACTTAGACTTAATAAATTCCAGTAATTTATATAATTATTTTTAATTATTTTAATATAAATTATCAATGTAATCATTTTTAATTATTTAATATAAAATGAATATATATATTTGGTCAATTATCAATATTTTAATTAATTTATTCATGTGTAGTAATTAATATAATGTAACAACTTATGAAGACCTTTGACCAACTAATGCAACAACTTTCAAGCAATTAGTATAATCATGTTTAATTGAAAAAAATTATTTATTTATTTTACTAATTAATCTTTGAAATGAATAGTAATGAAGATCTTTGAAACAATTTATTTGAAACAATTTATTTTAGTAATTATTGAAATGAATACTAATGCAACAACTTTCACATACCTTTGATCAACCTATGAAAAGAATACTAAAAATAAATAAAAAAGACTTTTGACCAGCTTATGAAAAGAATAATAAAATTAAATAGATAGATTTCATTTAAATAGTAGATTTTTTATATAAATCATAAAAAAATTCATGCTACTGTTTTCTAAATTTCGTTTAAATCATATATTTTTAATATAATTCAAATGTAAATTCTTACCTTTTTTAATATGGATTTAAGGATGAGATGATTAATTTACGAATCTACTAGTTAAACCCTTGAATAACTCATGAAGTTGTAGTAATGTATTTCAATTCAGATCCAATCCCTCATTAAACTATTTTTCCTTTTGTATCCTAGGGATTTAGGTTTCTATACCAAAATATGGAAAATGAAGAAGTCTTTACATCCTTTCAAGAATCACCACGTCCCAACAATAACTATTCCTAACATTTTTCCTATTACTAAATGACCATTGTAGAATAGAGAACCAACCCTCCCACATTAGACATTAGATTAGATAGCTAAACTTCTTTTGGCTTATTTGTGAGAATGATGTTTGCTGTCGCGAGAGCACGCGGATGGATAGACGAACTTTCACCATCCTCTGTAACATGCTTAGGACGACCGATCGGCCGTCACCTACTCAATTCGTTGACATCCAAGAGTTGGTGGCAATTTTCCTCCACATTTTGGTGCACGACGTTAAGAATCGAGTAGTTGGACGAT
The DNA here is from genome assembly GCF_027475165.1 of Benincasa hispida. Classification (NCBI taxonomy): domain Eukaryota; kingdom Viridiplantae; phylum Streptophyta; class Magnoliopsida; order Cucurbitales; family Cucurbitaceae; genus Benincasa; species Benincasa hispida. Next base: position 12,439,923 of record NC_143488.1, on the reverse strand, counting down.
AGTTCGCACGGTCTGGAGAAACTATTTCGAGGTATTTTAGGTTCGTTCTAATCATAGTACTACAACTCCATGAGTTACTGCTGAAAAAACCAAAGCCTATCGTGAGCGACTGCACTAATAGTAGGTGGAAATGGTTTGAGGTATTACAATAATTTGAATTCCACACCTAGTTAAACATTAGTTTCTAGATTTTTGTAAAACTAGAAAATATTTATCCGTTTGTCAATGTATGATCCCATATAGAACTGTGTGGGTGCATTGGATGGCACATACATCAATGAAAATGTAAGCGCAAGTGATCATCCCCGATATCGTACCCAAAAAGGTGAGATAGCCATGAATGTGCTTACCGTCTGTTCTCCACGAATTAAAGGTTCCCAAGGGTATAGACTTTTGTGATTGCTCTGTCTGGATTCAAGAGAAAATACTTTGTCGACTAATGATGTGTATACCATGCCTAGGTTATTATACCTATGTGATGCTAGATATCCCAATATCGAGGGATTCTCGGCACCATATAGGTGAGAGTGGTACCATCTTTGAGAATGACATGATACTGGAAATGCACCGACTAATCTATGGAATTTTTCAACATGAAGCATTCATCTGCTAGAAGCTACATAGAAAAAGTATTTGGCATACTCAAAGGTCATTGGGTGATACTACGTGGGAAGTCTTACTACCCATTTAAGATCTAATGTAGAACAGTAATGGCATGTTGCTTTCTGCACAACTTGATAATGAAGGAATGGGCCAAACTATAATGTCTGGAACTACGGATGATGAAGATTCTACATCTAACGAGCTCGGTGATGAAAATATACAATTTATTGAAACATTTGACGAATGGACCAATTTCAGGGATGAGTTAGCAATGTGAATGTTCGATGAATGGGAACAAGCATCATGAGCATAAAGTTTCTTATTCAAGTAGCTTTACTATGAATAACTTCCTCCTACTTTTAGATTATGTTATCTTTCGGTTCAAACAATCTACTGTATTGAATTATCTTTATCTATATTGTGTTCATTGGTTCATGTGAATGATAAAACATGTTCTACGCTATTCGTACTCAAACTTTGTTTATCTAATTGTGCCCAATTTATTTTATTAAGTTATATGTATGTATGTAGCTAAATGGCAGGATATGAGAAAATGACAAAACATGTTTGGACAAAGGTTGAAGATGCACGATTAGTAGAGTCACTACTGCACTTGGTAGAAATAGGTTGGCAAGCTGATAATGCAATATTCAAGCCTGGCTATCTACAACAGCTACAATGTCTATTTACCAAAAAAATTCCTTGTTGTTCCATCAGGCTGTCAACAATAGAGTGCAAGGTTAGATTTTTATAGTGATAATATTGTGCAATCGCTGAGATGCTGAGTAATGCATGTAGTGGATATGGTTGGAACAATGAGTTCAAATGTATGGAGCTAGAGAAAGAAGTTTTCGATGTATGGGTTCGGGTAAGAGAATACAGTATAGTATTATTATCTTACAATGGTGAACTCTTTCTAATATATATTATATTCTAACATAATATACGTTCCTGTTTTTAGTCCCATCCCAACGTGAAAGGTTTGATACACAAACCACTTCCCCACTATGATGAGTATTCAATTGTATTTGGGAAAGATAGGGCCACTGGTGAAGGTAGTGAAACCCCGTACGATCAAGCATCTGCAACAGATGAACATTTAGAGGATATTCGATTAAGAAATGGCTAGCTACCCAGTTTTAAATGAAAGATTTGGGTGAAGCACAATATGTTATAGGGATCTAGATCATTCGAAATCATAAGAACAAACGGTTAGCTCTATCTCAGGCATCATACATCGATCAAATGTTAACCAGGTACAGGATGCAGGGTTCCAAGAGGGGTTTGTTACCAATCAGGCATGAAATCGTTTTGTCTAAGGATCAATGTCCTAAGACACCTCAAGAGGTTGAAGAAATGAGATGAATTCCATATGCTTCAGCTGTAGAAAGCTTGATGTATGCAATGTAGTGTACCAAACTCGACATTTGCTATGTAATAGAGATTGTCAACCGATATCAGTCCAATCCAGGATTTGATCACTGGACGGCGGTGAAGAAAATCCTCAAGTATCTTCAGAGAATGAGGGACTACAAGCTCGTGTATGGAGATAAGGATCAGATACTTACAGAATACATGGACTCTAGCTTTCAAACCGATAGAGATTCTTGCAAATCGACATCGGGGTAAGTGTTCACTCTGAATGGAAGGGTTGTAGTGCGGCGAAGCATCAAGCAAGGATGCATCGTAGACTCCATTATAGAAGTCGAATACGTAGCCACTTGTGAAGCAGCTGAAGAGGCTGTTTGGCTGAGGAAATTCCTTTCCAATTTGGAAGTTGTTCTAAATATGGATTTTCCTATCACACTTTATTGTGATAACAGCAAGGCTGTGGCCAATTCAAAGAAGCCTTGGAGTCATCATCGGCATAAGCATATAGAGTGAAAATATCACTTTATATGGGGGATTGTGCATCGTGGTGATGTGATAGTCACGAAGATCGCATCAGAGCACAATGTTGCTGATCCCTATACAAAGACTCTCACGGCTAAAGTGTTCGAGGATCACCTGGAAAGTCTGGGTCTGCGGGACATGTGGCATCTTGTCTAGGGCAAGTGGGAGATTATACTGGGGTATGCCCTAGTTTATATATATTGTACATATTTTATATTGTATTGTACATTAGTCTCCCAAGGCATTAGGACAAGTGGGAGATTGTTAGGATTGGTGTCCTAATTCTCCCGGAGTCTCGTTGTTTGTAATGATACACATTGTTTTATGAATAAAATAACTGTTATTTTATTTTGGCATTTACTCATATCCAATAAATAAAGATCCATGATTATCATATGTAAACTTAAGCATGTTTATGTGATATATAAGTGGATCACGCCTTAAATGATAACCTAAATAGGTCTGTAGTGTAATGATTAAGGTGTGATACCTTATCCTGGTGACACTACGGATACGACCCGCTTTGTAGAGGTTTGCAAGTGTTATAAACTACTACAGATGGTAGATCATGACCATTCATTTAGAGACGTGCGAGTGGGGGTGTTCTATACAAAGAGTTTGTATAAGATTGGACCACGAGATGTCTAGACTCTGTATATAACGCCATTGATTCTAGAGACTTACATCTCACCTAAACGACAATAGGTGAACAACTCAATCCTGAGTATTTTGGGAACTCCTGCCTTTGAGGACGGTTTTTTGATTAGTATGGGTGAGAGTGGCCAGATTACCAACTCAACATGCCTACCTTTTTGGAGACTTGTCTGATTTGGGAACTGGGAACTTAATACACAATATGAAATTCACTTCTTCCCTGATGCAGGGGGTAAGTAGAGAGATTACTCCCTTAAGGGCTGATTCCAGGGCTTGAACATAGTGGCCACAACTTCTCTTTGGAAGAGAGAACTCAGTCATAGTAGGACTATGACTTATGTACATTAGAGGATTCAGTGGTACTTAAGGGGTTAGATGTAACTACAGTGGCATAACGGTTATTGGCCGAGCTGTACTTACGAGCGATCTGTAAAAGGTTTTCGCACTATTGATTGGTTAAGATAGACACATAATATATCTATGCTAAGAATCGTTCAGCTGTCAGTCTTTAGTAGAGTGCCTAGCAATTAATGGATGGTGGATCCCGTGACTAAAGAGTCTAGTCAGTTATTCACGTACTGTTGGAGCTTCGAGCTACAGGACCATAAGGTCCCCTTAGTAGATCAATGGATTCAGTTGAGGATCAGTTCTTGGTGTTGATTTGAAATGTTCAAATTTGACAAGTGGTAAGTCGATATATATGTTATGATCGATATAGTGTATGAGATACATCAAATTGAGGATTAATGTACATGAGATTTACATTAAGTGCCATAGAATAGAAAAAGAGCTATAGTTTATATTTTCATGAGATGAAATATTAAAACTATAAGTTATAAATATAGTATGATAAGTTGGTTACCATTTATATTTATAATAATATTAATTATTGGATAATTATCTATTTTTTCCCTAATAACCAATTTTGTGGAAGGTTATAGTGGTTTTATGATAACGTGAGATAAAAGGAAAATTGTTCTCCTAATTTTAGTAATGTTGGTAAAATTGTTAATTTGAGTTTTCCACTATCGAAAATAATTCACGAGAAGTTGTCAAGTAAATGAGATTTACTAAGCGACAGCTTGGTTGAGCTAAACGATCATGGAGTGTTAGTAGGCGACAAACACTCAGCTAAGCGATGAGCTAAACGATTGCATAGCTTTTGCTAGATGATCACTTAGTTTTCCTAAATGATTGGGCATCGACCTATACGATAGGTTCTGCCATTTCCAACTTGCTCAATCATTTACACAATTGTATTTCCTCCTGATTTATGCCTCAAAGCAAGTCCACAAAGCCCACCTTTTGAATTCTCGGTACGATAATACTAAGGAATCCTTCTTTGTGGTGTCATACTCAACTCGACCTGTCGAGGTTCTGTGGAGGTCGTTCGTGTTGTTCAAGGTGTTCGTGACCAAGGCGATTGCTTAGTTCGAGTGTGCGGTGTTCGTGCAGTGTAGCGGTCATGTTGGACGAGCGTTCGTGTGTAGCTTTGTTGCTGTGATCGAGCGTTTGTGATCAAGGAGCTTTGTGATGAGTCGATAAAAGTGTATAGCCTTTGTCCTTGATTTGTTATATATCATGCTGTAATTTCTGTACTTAATGCATAACCATATGTTTCCATGTTTGATTGTAATTATAAAGTTCATATACGATTGTAATTTGGAATGATCTTTCCGCATCTCATGGAAATCCTCGTGTTTGATTTTCTTCAGTTTTAGTATGTAGCTAAAATGGTCTATAAGTATATGGATGAGATTGGGTACCTTATCCTGATGACACTATTGGATGCGGCCTATTTTGTATACTGATACAAATGATGTGATCCAAAAATCATTCATGTGGAGACATGTGAGTAAGGGCATTCTGTGCAATGCGTTTGTATAAGATCGGACCTCGAAATAGTCACATTTCTTTATAACAACCGTTTACTATTAAAATTGACTATTTCAAACTAAATGACATAGGATATTCCGATCATAATCCTAAGCTAACTATGAACTCCTGTTTATTTGGGATTATCCATTGATCTGCATAGGTGAGAGTAGTCCAACAACACTGCTCAATAAGCCTCCCATTTTGGGGATAAGAACGGATAGATAGTTGGGGACATAGCTTTGCAATATAGAATTCACTCCTATCCTATTTAGGGTTAGCAGATAGGTTGTTCTCTTAAGCGCTGATTGAAAGAGTAATATATCATGCAACGGAAGACTTCAGAATCAATAAGCACTTAAACTACTTTTAATTTGAGTTTTAAACATGCTGTTCATATGATATTCATAAGAAGGTTTGAAACACATATTAACTTGGAAGATGTCTTCCACGAATTCAGCAGAAATCCACCAAGATAGAGCTTGTATCTTTTAGAAGACTACCACCAAGATCTTTTACACTATGCTCAAGCAGGAACGTGTGGTGGAAACACTTAAATCAAGCTGAATTGAACATCTTGATGGTTGAGTAGGGTTTTCAGGTTTTCACTTCAGCAAGTAAAACTCAGATTCCTTGATCATCTTTTTGCATGGAGCTTCTATATATAGATAGAAGTCATGCAAAATTAATAGGATACATGGAGGGCACCACCTACTTGGTGATCATCACAAAATTGAATGCGATTTTGGTGATAATCCATCAAAATGTTGTTAGTGGGTCTTTCTAAAAAAATGGAAAAATCCATTAACTTAAAAAAAATGATTTTAAAAATCATTTTCTTTCATTTTTTATATTAGTTTTATAGAATTAATTAAAAATAATTAATTTAAATAAAACTATTTTAATTAATTCTTAATTAAACATTTTTAATTAAAATAATATTAATTTAATATCTTAATATTAAATCAATAAAATACCAATTTCACCAATATAAATCAACTTCATATTTAATCATAATTTAAATATTAATTGATTTTCCAATTTCGTTTAATTTCAATTAAATTAAACGTTTCTAATTATATCATATACAATCAATTGAAAACCTTAAAATTGAATTTGAACATTTCAAATTCATAACCCAAATTTCATACATCAATACTCAATCTTTTATCCTAATTTAAGAGCTAGTAGAGAGACCTAATGGACCTACCGATCATGGGCTCCATCAATCTGTAATTAATTCATTAAACTATTTAATCGAATTAATTACTATTTGTTAACTATCAAGACACACCACTAGAGCTCGATAGTTGCACTCTCCTCACTGTAGATATATTTCTGACCATGTAAACCATAATCAGTAAGTTGATCCTTCACAGGTCGTTCATAATTATAGCTGGGTCAAAATTATCATTTTACCCCTATAAATACATCTTATTCCTTAAGTTTCCACTGACCCTCTAATGAACAATTTGATTCATAATACTAATTATCAATCATGCCCTTTTCTATCATGAAAAGTGGGGCAGACCTGGAATCAGCACTTAAAAGAAAAACCTATCTGCTAACCCTAAAATGGGTTGGAGTGAATTGCATCTTGTAGGACTATGTTTTCAGCTATCCATCCGGTCTTATCCTCAAAATGAAAGACTTATTGAGCAATGTTGTTAGTATACTCTCACACATGCAGATCAAAGGATAATCTCGAATAAACAGCAGTTCATAGTTAGCTCAGGATTAAGATCAAGTTATTCTAGGTTACTTTAGTATTAAATAGTCAGTTTTAACAGTAAACGGTCATTATAAAGAAAAATGACTATTTCATGGTCCAGTCTATATGAAAACTCATTGCATAGGATGTCCCCACTCATTTGTCTCTACATGAATGATCTATGGATCACATCATTTGTACTACCTATACAAAATGGGTCGCTTCCAATAGTGTTTACCAGGATGAGATACCCAATTTCATACATATACTTATAGACTATTTAGGCTATATACTATTAACTTGATCTTGTTTATGTTACCATATAAAGTTAAAGTATTCATACTATAGCCATAAATATGTTTATAGGATTTTCATAATAGAATGCGAAATGAACAACTTTATTGAATAAGATACTCAATAATATTTTATTGATAAATAGAATGTTTAACACAAAATTTAACATTCCCAACATTAATGCCTTGTCTTGAACAACAGGGCCTCGCCCTTTCATGAAATAGAGGGTTATGGTTTATAAGTTATAGTATAAATAAATTATTCAATGAAGGAACAGTGGGAGCTTAAGCAACAAGATGTATTTACAGGGATATAACGATAATCTTTGACCCAGTTGTAAATACATACGACCTATGAAGGATTGTCTTACCAATTATTCTTAAAATGGACAGAAATATATCTATAGTGAGGAGAGTGCAACTATCGAGCTATAGTGGAATGTCTTAGTAGTTAACGAATAGTGATTAATTCAGTTTAAAGAGTTTAACCAAATAATTACAAATCATTAGAGCTCATGATCTGTAGGTCAATAAGGTCCTTCTACTAGCTTGTAATTTTGATTAGTAAATTGAGTAATCTTGATGAGATTTGAAATTAGGGTTTAGAATTTTAAATGTTCAAATTCAATTAGGGTTTCTATTAATTGTATTTGATACAATTGAAATGTTTAATTTTATAAAAATTAAACATGTTTAAATTATAATTTAAATATTAATGATATGAAATTAAATTCATTGTAGTGAAATTGGTGTTTTATTAATTTAATATTAGATATTAAATTAACAAAATAAATTAAAAGGTTTAATTAATTAATTTTATGTAAAATTAATTAAGTGAATTAATTTTTATAAAACTAATAAACAAATAAATTGGTTTATTTTATAAAATTGATTTTAAAAATCATTCTTGAAAATGTATTTTGAAAACAAAACGGAAATTTCCAAAAGTTGGAAATCTCCACTATGAGTGAAAGCACCTTATTCATCCAATTCCACTCATTCCATGTAGAAGCTGGCCTTCATGCAAGCTTTGAGATTGTATGATGAAAGTTTTATAAATTAGAGTGTTGGGCTGAATCATGAGCCAAGTATTCCGAATTTCTACAAGAATTCTGCAGAATTCGAAACCCTCTCTAAACCCTTTTCAGTCTTATCAAAACAAACTTAATTTAGTGTTTCCACCACACAATCCTTACAAGATAATAGCAGAGAAGATATTTGTGGTGGTCTACTTGTAGATTGCAACATCTATTTATGGAGCTCAACTGGTTCTGAAGAAGCTTCATTAAAGGTATTGTGTTCAGTAAACTCTCTTATGAATTAGTTTTTCTAAAGCATGTTTTAAACTCAAATTAAGTATAATTAGAGTGCTTATTGATTTTGATTTTCTCCGTTGCATGTTAGTTTACTCCATCACATACCTGACATGAACATACGGACCGTTGATGCGATGGATGATGTTTTCCCAGATACACCTATCAGTAGACGTACTGGATCAAGTAATGATACAAGAGAACGAAACGCAAGAGGACTCCCTTCAAATCTAGAATGTTTGACATTGTATGCACAACAATGGACGTATAAGAAAGTAAAATGGAGAAAATTGTACAATGGTAAAAAGAGAAATATGAATTAGAGCTCAAGATATGTTAGTAGGTCATCGAACAGATCTACCAAATTGAGGGTTTAGAGACAAACAACCAGTTGACCCTTATATATCTGTTGGTGAATGATATTCAGTGAGTAGACGATTTTCTAGCCATTCTACCACCATTAAAGAGAAGGAATTGCATGCGTTGGTTAGGAAAGACTAACTAATTACGATATCGGTGTTTGCAAGTTGTTTTTTTTTTTTTTTTTTTGTAACTTTCCCTAGTCTCTTATTCCATAGGTATCATAAATTTGTTGATTTTTAGTGACATGTACAAATGGGCAGTGGCATGTGGCCCTTAGATATAGATGCAAATATTTTTAACCAAGTATAATGGTAATGTATAAGGCCATAAAATTATATAAACTATTTTGAGGGGAATGAACTTAATGAATTTCATATCCGGTTTAATTTTTTTTTTTATCAGTGGAATGAATTTAATGAATTTCATATTTAGTGTAAATTAATACTATTTTGTAAAACCATTTGGATTTCTTTGATGAGAAGTTTGGAATGAATAATATAATATTGAACTGTATACCATATCTTGAGATTTGGAAAGAATAAAAAAATGCAATCAATGTCTTATTTCAAATAGGATGAATACAATAATTAGATTATAAGATTTTTTTTTTTAAAAATAGTGCTCATATAAGTAAATTATTATAGAGTACAAAAATTGATCCAGATAGCACTGATATAACAACTCTGCACACCCAAACACAGACATATGAACTCAGACATAACAACTTTGTACACTCAAATCCAGACATATCAACTCAGACATATTAACTTTGCACACCCAAACATAGATATTTCAACTCAGACATAACAACATTGCACACCCAAACACAGACATTAGAACTCCCCTGACATCAAAACTCTCCAGACATTAGAACACCCCACATCCTATATCATCTCAGCACCCCAAACAACCCTTTATATTATATGATGCCTGAGCATGCTATAAAAATAAAACCATGCAACCATATATTATAACATTTTTAAAAATGATGCATGAAATTAAATGTATAATCTATGGTGGGATATTACACTATATGATATACTTGATGGCATATAATAATAAATTAAAATCATACATCAAATGTATAATAAATATAATAATTATTAGACCAGGATTGGAAATCTAAATAATTAATTAAATTAATATAATACTTACATTAATTTAATTAATTAAAAAACATCTAACTATTACAAAATAATAGTCAACCGGTTAAAAAAAAGTGAACTAGCCCTTAAACCGCTTGAACCGAACTGCCCAGCACCCAAACCAGACTTGAAGCTCTCAAATCGATCGAATCGAATGCAAACTAGTCGATCCGCAAACTAAACCAAACAAGAACCAGTTTGTTCTCTCTGTCTCAAAGCATTGCAATGTCGTGCTCAGGCGCTGCAACGCTACGGAAAAAAACAAAGTGTTGTTTTTCTTCGCAGTCTTGCAACGGTGCGGTGCAGTCTCCACTATACAGTCGCGTTCTCCTTCGTTTCTTTGCTATTTGAGCTATGATGTTGTTAGTTCAACTTAACACAAAACAAATAGAATTTGTAAAATGTGCACAACTACTAATACTAACACGTAGTAAAGTAGAAGCACGAGGTCAATCCACGCAGAACCTCTATTAATTGGTAAAATTGAGTTTTGAAATCCAAATTGAGTGGGGGTTTGTTGGTTTTAAGAAACTAAGAAAAAGTAAAAGAAGAATTGATATGAAATTTTGTTAGAGAGACTAATGAGCGAGAGTATAAAAGAAATTATGTAAGATATTAAATGGAAAATGGATCTTGGGGTTATTATGCTGATTAACCTAATTCTATCATAGACTTAATTCATTGCAAGCAATTCAATTGTTCCATAGTTCATTAAGGCTAAGTCCTAATACCCTAATTAGTCAATTAACCTAAATTGCATGAGGAAGAAAATAGGAAAAGAAATCCAAACATTCCATCAAAATCACTAGTTATTGCAACCTAATTACAATTATTCTATAGAGCCATGTAATTTTGCATAAAACAATCTTACAAAATTGAGGCGTCAACCCATTTTTATTAGATTTTATTGAAATTAACAGAAAAAACATTCAAGAACAACAAATTACAATAAGAAATTGAATGGAAAAAAATTGGCTAACCTAACATAATCCCAGGATAAAAGAACTTACCTACTCATGAACTAGCAAAACCTTTATGAAATTCATTGAGTCTTGCAAGAACTTATACAAAGATTGAACAAAATTACGGAAATCTCTCTAAAAAATACAGAGAAAAGCTCTCAAAATCGTAGAAAAATGGGTCTCTCTCTCATAAAAATAGATGAGAAACTACTTTTAAATAGATGTCAAAGCGTTGTAACGCTGGTAGGAAGTATTGGAACACTCCCTTGCGTAGGCGTGCACGTTTTTTTATCTTTCCATCAAAATATGTAGCATTGCAACGTTGTCCTGTACATCAGCATTCACCTTGAGCTTTTAATGACAGACAAACAATGACATATAAGAAATCTACTTTTAATGACGCACAAAACAATGGCTATATTTTTTGTCCTTTTTTTTCCAATTTAATCCAAATTTTGTTATAATGACTCTAAAATACTTCCTGGACTATTTTACCAATAAAATTCACATATTAAGCAAATTAATAGTATAAAATTGAGGGAGTTATGTACTAAAATGTAGTTCTTTTCAAGATCTATCAAAATATCCCCAATTTAGCTCTTGGTCGTCCTGAGCAAGTAAATTTGAAAACATGCATTCAGTCAAAATATGAATCACTTAATTTTTTATTTATTTCTTTGTTCATTCAAATTGTTTATATGCTCACTCAACTTACACAAATAACATTAATACAAACAAACATTTAGAAAGTTAAAATTTACTAACAATCAATTGAGACTTATTTTTTCAAAAAAATTTCTTTTTCTAGAAAAATTCATGAAAGGAACAAGTGTAAAGTTTTAGTTTATTTATGAGCCTAAGGCTAGTGAAATGGTTTTATCTAACTCTCATTTCTTCTTCGCTCTACACTGACTTAGTTATCGGTTTAAGAAAACCTAAACTTGCAAAAAATAGGCAAGTCTAAAATAAGGGTGTCTTTTATAAACTCACACACACAAATTGTAGTTGGCATTTATTTTATCTAGAGGGATAGCTTTCACAATCCAACCATTAGGAACTTATCACTCTTTTCTCGTGGGCCCTAACTAGACACGATAGAGGTAACTCTTTTCACTTCTACAATGCATACACAAACATGTTAGTGAAAGTTATGTTGTTTTGCAAGCTTGTTTTAATTTTTTTTATTTTCTTACGTGCAAGTAACTTTTTAGTAGGCCTTATTATATCCTCTTTATATAGACTTGCTTCTAAAACAAAGTAGTTGTTCTTAATATCAATATTTGTCCTACCGAGGTAACAATGAAAATCAAGTAGAAATGACATTTCTAAAAGTCTAAGATTGTAAATAAACATAAAAAACAGTAGTAAATTTTTTCTATGAAATAAAAGGGAAAAGAATTTTTCTTTTGAAAATGATGATTCCATTTCTTGTTAGAAAATTTTAAAATTTTAAAATGTTGCCTGTTGTTTTGCTAAAAAGAGTGTGTATTCAAAATTTTCATCGATAAGAAATAATGATTTGTATAGAAATTATGAGAACATAAAAAAAAAATGAATGGGATTCTTTTATTTTGTGTTTTCATGCATTCGATCAATCATGCATTTATTCATTTATAGCAAAATAATCATTTGGAACATAACAAAGAAATCATGATTCACAATCTAAAAGTCATCATCATAGAGCCACAAACATATAGTCAAGATATTAAAATATCAAATGCTAAATCTAACCTGAGTTCAGATGCTCAATGGTTCCAGACATGCATTTATATATCATTATAAAGCGAGAAATTTATCTAAGGATCATTTTTCTATGAAAAAAAATATAAAAAAACATGCCAGCAATATTTCCCACCCCCAACTTAAAAATTGAAAATTGTCCTCATTTTTTAAATTATGCATGTATGTTCAAGAATGAAAAGTAAGGGATGTAGAGAGAAACTTTTCTAGTTTTTGTGGTTGCTTATTCTTTTGATTGTGAGAATTCTTTGTATTTTTTTTTTTTTTTTGTTTCTATTAGCTTTCATTTTCCTTGAGTTTAACTACAAACAAAAAGAAAAAGAAATTATTCTTTCATTCTTTTATTTATTAAAAAAGTATGCCAAGAAATAAAAAAATTAACAAAGTAAGAGAAAAATAAAAGAAAAAAATTTGAAAATGAAAACAAAGAGAAAATTCATCCTTTTTGGCAATTTTTTTAGCGTCGCACGCTTGTCGTTGGTGAAAAGGGGTATCACATTGTTCGCTACTATCGCGATCGAGCTAGGAGTGTATTATATGAAATAAATTGGAAAAAATAAGTTCTAAGTATAAACGATGTGCTGATGCTTTGATGCGTTTAAGTATTTGTAACGCGTTGGTGTGTTAAAGATATGCAACAGATGCACTACACTCCTATTGTAGACGTTCAAGGTTTCCTAAATCAGGCCCAAGTATAAATCTAATTTAGGTTCTTGATAAGTCCAGGATTGAACTCAGGGATTGAGTTAAACTGACGCAGACCTTGCATTGTAGCTATTGTATGTTTTCCTAAATATATGAGAAAAATGTGTTATTTATACTAAATGTGTATGGGTTTGTGCTAAATAGATGAGAAAAATGTGTTATTTATACTAAAGTGTTGTGCCTGTGCAAGAAGATACAATAGAGTTGAGTGGTGAGTGATGGGTCATGCGAAAATGGAGTTTAATATAGGTGGTATGCGTCGGTCTAAGATGAGTGTACACAAATTAGAATGTGATGTGGATGAGATGGGATGATTTGCTCATCTTTTGTTCATGCGTTAGACTTTATTCAACACTTCTCAATGCGACCAACATACAAAACCTATCTCTAGGATGCATGCGTCTAACACAGAAAACAATAAACACTAGTAAGTCTATCTCTAGATGTACTAGGTGTTCTACTTGATGCAGCTTAGTTATTCTCTCGAACAGACTAAGTTAAAGATGCTTTTACAAATTGATCATGTTGGCTTGAGCATTGAAATGAAGTTTTGCATAAAGTATAAATGCATTCAACATAAACAAGAAATAAACAATGGCAAAATGTGATGGATCAAATATATGAATTTTATAAAGAAGTAAATTGTCTTTACAAAAGTAATATTCAATCAAATGCAATGAAAGCGATAAATGAGATGAAATGAATTGAATCAAGCCGCAGAGTACAATCTCTTGTATCTCTTTGGCTCAATTCTGTTGTGTACAACAACTTGTATAGGAGTTGGACGAAATATCTTTCTCAAGCTTGGCTTCCTCCACTCCCTGATCGGCGGTGGTGGTGGTTCTGAACCCTTCTGTTTGTCTTGGCACCACAACACAACTTAAACTACGACTACGCTAATTACAGAGAGTGGGAGTCTTGATAATTTCTTTGTACTATCTTTGACTTCGAAATCTGGAGGGACTTCATCTATTTATAGACGTTGGTCATGTCCACTTGATGAATTGGCAGCATTAAAGTCCATGCCCTGGTCAACTGCCTGACTCTCAGAAGCTTTTCAGACGCCGCCTGCTGCAGATGCCCATATTGCAAGTGGTGATGTGACACAATCAGCCTGGATCAATGTATCTTCTCTGCATTGAATTTCCTCCGACGCATGGCCCATGCGTTAGAGCTTTCCTTGCGGCACTTCTTGATTATGCGTTAGCTTTTTGTAAAGATCCTACAATACAATGCGTTAGCGCCACAATATTTGGTAATAAAACTTCTTTTGCATGAGTTTGCTAATGTTTGAGTACTTCCATGCATGATCTCTCTACCCTCGATTGTAGGTTTGCCCATGCGGATCGTACTTCGTTTGGAAGCCTCCTATATCATTCACGTGAACTTGTGGGTAAGCTTCGAATGTATGTCCGGCTACTCCAAATGCTCCACATGTCTTAACATGAGGAAGATCACCTCGAGAAACCTGTGTAAAAAGAGAAACAAGATTAAAGACTTGAGTTCTAAGCTCACTTACCTCTTTGGACTGACCAATGTTGTGGTTGACAGTCCTTGATTCGAAATTCTGAGAATTTTCCGCCACGATGGATATGAGTTGACTAGCTTTTGTGGGTCTCTTGTCAGCTAGAGCCCCTCCGACGGCAACATCAATGTTGCTCCTCTTCGATGGAAGCAAACATGAATAGAAATATTGGATTAGATATTGTTAAGAAATTTGATAATGAGGGAATAAAGCACAAAGTTGTTTATATCTTTTCCAATATTCATAAAGTTACTCTCCTACAACTTGCTTAATGCCATAGATTTCTTTTCTAATATTCTGTGCCTTAGATATAGGGAAAAAAATTTCTATGAACTTTTTCATACCATTCCATGTAATGATGGATCCTGCCGACAAGTAGTACAACCAATCTTTGGCCATATCCTTTAAAGAGAAGGAAAGGCCCTAAGATTAAGTTATTCTTGGGTTATCTCATGCAGGTGCATTCCATCCCATACTAGATGAAATTCTTTCATGTGTTTGTGCAGATCCTCGTCAGGTTGTCATCTAAATTTAGGCGAGAGATGCACAAGTCCTGGTTTAAGTTTGAACGGAACGGTAGTCTTCGGGTAGACTATGCACAATGGTTGTTGGTTGTAATTCGGCTCTGCAAGCTGTCTCATGGTACTCTCTTGCTTCTTCTTCTTGTCTTAGCTCCTCAAATTTTCCATCTTCTCCTCTTGTTATTTTCCTTCGAAGTCGCCTCTACTCACGGTTAATGTCTATAACCAAATCACAAAGTACACTCCGCGAGGAGCAGGTCATGCACAAAAAAAAATAAAAATTTAATCACATTAACTATTTTTTGGATTTTATTATTTCTCTTATTTTTTTATTTTTTATTTTTAAAGGAATTCAAAATTCAAATAAGCCAATTGTACAAGTCCCCGACAATAATGCCAATTTGTTCGAGCTAAAATGATGTTATTTGTTCATCTTAACCCAAAACAAATAGAATTTCTAAAATGTGCACAACTACTAATACTAACACGTAGTAAAGTAGAAGCACAAGGTCGATCCACGGAGAACCTCTATTAATTGGTAAAATTGAGTTTTGAAATCCAAACTGAGTGGAGGTTTGTTGGTTTTAAGAAACTAAGAAAAAGTAAAAGAAGAATTGATATGAAATTTTGGTAATGAGAATAATGAGAGATAGTATAAAAGAAATTATGTAACATATTCAATGGAAAAAGGATCTCGGGAATATTATGCAGATTAACCTAATTCTATCATAGACTTAATTCATTTTAAGCAATTCAATTGTTCCATAGTTCATTAAGGTTAAGCCCTAATGCCCTAGTTAGCCAATTAACCTAAATTGGTCAATTAACCCCAATTTAGTTCATAAAAGCTTCCTAAAGACATTCCACATGTAATTCCTAAATTGCATGCATTTATTGGGTTTTCTCAACTATGACATTCTTGAAATTAAAAAGACTAAAATAATGATTAATATGAATGGTCTAAACTAGTAAATCTTTTAAAAAAAATAGGAAAAGAAGTCCAAACTTTCCATTAAAATCACTAGTTTTTGCAACCTAATTGCAATTATGCTATAGAGCCATGTAATTTTACATACAAAAATCTAAAAAAATTGAGGTTCAACCCATTTCTATCGGATTTTATTGAAATTAACAGTAAAAACATTCAAGAACAACAAATTACAAGAAAAAATTAAATGAAAAAGTCTCAAGAATTGGCTCACCTAACACAATCCCCAAGATAAAAGAACTTACCTACTCATAAAGTAGCAAAACTTTCAAGAAATCCATTGAGTCTTGCAAGAATTTGTACAAAGATTGAAGAAAATGACGAAAATCTCTATAAAAAAAAGTAATAATATACTAATCAATAATTATCACATCCAGACAAAACATCGTTCTAACTGACATGTGCCAAACTTTTTACATTGGACAAATTCAACGTCAATGAATGGTCTAAAATATATTAATTAGATGAGCACTAGCAGCAGCTGCCATGCATCATTAGTCCTATAAATTCCACACCCAAAATATAGTTAAGTTAAATTCTTCTAACAAGAATGAAGTTAAATAAACCCTTTGTAGAATCCATTTGCCTTCTAATCTTCTTCTCTTGAAGGCAAAATGTCATAGGAAGAAGTTGTAATCACAGATCCAATAGCACCAAATAATGGCTCAGCAAACTTTCTCTCAAGTTCTAGGAGAGACTATTTTCTTTCCTCTCATTTCAACAATAATCTCTCCGTATATATAGTATTTTTGTTTTAATCTTTTCTTTTCATTACAAACTTTATTTTAATCTGTAATGTCTATTTTAATTCGTATACTTTAAAATAAAAAAAGTAATAATATACTAATAAAAAGCACAATTTTCTATCCCAAATTATGCTAGCCTTACCTAATACTCGTCTTTAAAATATGTGATTTTTATACAAGTTTGTGTTAATACTTTAGTACAAATACTTAAATTATGTTAAACATATGGAGTTATTTGTACTTTTAACATTTTTGTCAATAGTATATATCTTATATCAGTTGAATTATATATGTTTATGTTGATTTTTTTTTTTTAAAAAAAAAGAAAGAAAAAAAAGAAAGAAAAAAACTCTGTAAAATTTGCTTCCAGACATGTAACGATATTTATGACAATGTCTTTAACATGTTACATATTACTCGAATTTTGCCTAAAATAAGATCAACCAACCAAACTGTAGTACCATACATCTGCTTTAAGAATAATTTAAGAAGAACAAGGAATATAGACCAAGATCTTTCCAGCTACCAAGAAAGAAAGAAGTATTCAGATGGTTAAGACAGCATTTACTAAAAAAAAGAAAATAACTTCTAATAAATTTTACAGTGATTGGAACATCATATTTGACATGACAGTGGTCCCATACACGTTTTAAACCTTCGCTCAATCAAGACAAAACATCGCTCTAGAAGACGTGCCAACCTTTTACAATGGTCAAATTCAAGTTGAATGAATGGTCTATATAATCTCAGTCTAATTAGATAAGCACTAGCAGCTGTCATGCATTATGCCACACTTGATCACATTCTGACGTACAACCAATAATAGTACATTATTATTTCTCTATAAACTCCACACCCAAAATATAGTTGAAGTTCAATTCTTTTAACAAGAATCAAGTTAAAAACCCTTTGTAGAATCCATTTTCCTTCTAATCTTCTTTTCTCTTCAAGACAAAATGTCATAGGAAGAAGTTATAATAACAGATCCAATAGCACCAAATAATGGCTCTTTCAATGGTGATGTTCCGTTGGAAATGATGTAGGCTCTCACAATACAACTCAATAGATAAGAGAAGAAGATTATTCTCTTACTCACATAAGATTGGAGAAACTAGAACTTGAATATTACTTTATTTTCTTGGCTTGATTACAAATGAAAAATCCTACACATATTTATACTAGTAGAAAAATACATCAAAAGACATCAATGATAAATGCAAATACATGTGATTTTTCACCAATACATGAACATTCATCATTGTATCTTGTAATTTGTGTATTTAACTATTCCTTAAATCTCAACTATTCATGTATCTAATTAAATATAATTCATGCATCTTGAATATAAGTCTAGATTAATTTTATCATTCTCCGTTAATTTGGACTTGAGCAACTCTAAGCTTTTCTTCGAACTTAACAAATAAGTCAAACTTTAGTGCCTTCGTAAAAATATCCGCCAACTAATCTTGAGTCTTGTAATACTTCACCATCACTTCTCCATCACTTCTCCATCTTTAATCAAGTTTCTGATAAAATGATACTTGATTCTAATATGTTTGCTTCTTCCATGGAAGACTGGATTTTTTGATAATGCAATGGCAGAACCAATTATCACAATATAAAGTAGTTTGACTTCTTTGCGTACACTTCAATTATTTCAACATCCATCTAAGCCATAAAACTTGACATCCAGCTGTAGATAAAGAGATGTATTCTACTTCGGTGGTAGAAAGAGTAAGAAAAGGTTATTTCTTTGAAGTCCATAAAAAAACACCCGAACCAATGCTAAAAACATAACGAGATGTGCTTTTATGATCATCAACATTACCACTCCAATCACTATCACAAAAACCAACTAACACTGATTCTAAAACTTTCTTGTAATAAATTCCAAAATTAATAGTGCCAAGAATGTAACGAAGCACTCGCTTACCCGTTTCCCAATCGGGTCTTGTTGCAGTCAAGTACATCAAACTTCCAACTAAACTTCGATATAAGCTTGGATCAACATCTTATCCAATATCATTCTTGCTTAATTTCAAATTTGCATCCATGAACATGTTACAAGGAAAAGCATTTTCCATTATGAATTTTTTCAGCAAATCATGAGCATACTTTTGTTGTGAGATGAAAATCTCTCCATCCTTTTGACTGATTTCAATTCCCAAAAATTAATGGATGAGACCCATATCACTCATCTCAAATTCTCTTTTCATGGAATTCTTAAATTCATCACACAACAGTTTATCATTTTCAATTAAAAGCAAATCAACAACATATAATGAAACAATAAGAAATTTGCTATACTTATCTTCTTTGACATAGAGTGCATGTTCATATGGACACAAGCTTTGAAAACCTATCTTTATAAAGAAATTGTCAATGCGACTATACCAAGCTCGCGGAGCTTGCTTCAATCCATACAAGGCCTTTTCAACTTGTACACTTTGTCTTTGTTGTCCCAGATGACAAGATCTTCATGTTAACAATCATAAAACACCCATATCTAACGGTCAATAACAATTCAAGAGTGAGGGAATGTAGTATATTGAGGCTTGAAAATCGTCAGTCGTTTACCAAATGGCAGCTCTATCGTGTAGACGAATCTCCAAGAACTAGTCCATAGTTCAATTATGTAAACAATTGGATGAAGCGCTAGACGATCATGTAGACGACACTTAAGTGGAGCTAGACGATCGTGTAGACGACAGCTGAGAAGCTAAACGATTGTATAGACGATTGGACGTGAAGCTAAAGATCAAGTACACGATGAGATAGAAACTACATGATCATGTAAATGATACTTTAGTAAATTCTAAACGATCGTAGAGATATGAAGAAAGGACACGAGAGTTTAAGTGGTTCGGCCAAAGGTCTATGTCCACTGTGCAAATCGGGAGATTCTCTTTATTACTTCTTCAAAGTATTATAGAACAAATTTCTTGCTCTCTTGTTTTCTTATTCACTCCTATTCTTCTTATCACATTAATCTCACATTCGTTTTCCATTATATATATAGGCAATATAGTCAACGATAAAGCTCTGGTGATTACAACACATAACAGAAAGATGTCGACAACGGTTCAACTGCCTACAAACATTGTTCTTCTTGATTACGAGTCTTTCTATAACAATGTAAGCATCCCGAGTACCTTCCCTCTTTGCTTTACTGAGTTGACTTGAGCTAACCTTTTTCAGGTAACTCGAACTCGATAAGGTCTAAGCATCTTCCAAGCTTGTTTAATGGAATAGTTTTTGTTAGCATATCAGCTGCATTATCAGAGGTATGAATCTTCACTACCTTGACTTCCCCTTTCTCAATATCTTGTCTAATGAAATGATATTTAATATCAATGTGCTTGGTTCTATTGTGAAACTGTTGATTCTTAGATAGGTATATTGTGCTCTAGTCATCCCTATTGAAGTAGAAAAAGAAGACGACACAACGAGTTTATGTGGAAAACCCTAATTCAGGGAAGAAAAACCACGGTAGAAAAGGACTTATTATTTTATGTCATGTTTACAATAGACCCAACCTCAGATATAAATAGAATGAGGTGAAACCCTAATTTAGCAAATATAGTAAAAATTACAAAAATGCCTTTAGGGCTAATTCAACATATTTCAACACTCCCCCTCAAGTTGGGGCATAGATAACGGCAAGACCCAACTTGTTAATACGAGCTTCAAACGTCTGTATCGATAACCCTTTTGTAAAAACATCTGCAATCTGTTGGACTGAAGGTACATAGGGAATACAAATAGCTCCGTAGTCTAACTTTTCTTTAATAAAGTGCCTGTCAATTTCCACATGTTTGGTTCTATCATGTTGCACGGGATTATTCGCAATACTGATGGCATCCTTATTATCACAATACAGCTTCATGGGCCCCGGACTACTCTCATGAAGATCAGATAAAACTTTCTACAACCAGATTTCTTCACACACTTCCAGATTCATAGCTCTATACTCTGCCTCAGCACTACTTCTGGCCATTACACCCTATTTTTTACTCCGCCAAGTTACCAAATATCCCCATACAAAGATACAATACCCTGAGGTTGACCTTCTATCAGTCACAGATCCGACCCAATATGAGTCAGTATATGCCTCGATGCTTCGTGTGTCATGTTTCCTGAACACCAAGCCCTTCCCTGGGGTGGACTTTAAATATCTCAAAATTCGAGTCACAGCTTCCATGTGCTCCTCATATGGACTCTGCATGAACTGACTTACTACACTCACAGCATAGGAGATGTCGGGCCTAGTATGAGACAAGTAAATCAGTTTTCCTACTAGGCATTGATATCTCTCTTTATTCACAGGAACTCCTTTCGAAATACTTTTCAGTTTGCTATTGACCTCAATAGGAGTGTCAATAGGTTTGCATCCGGTCATTCCTGTTTCCTTTAACAAGTCCAGAGTGTACTTCCGCTGAGAAACACATATTCCTACTTTTGATCTTGCCACTTCCATCCCTAGAAAATACTTTAAACTACCAAGATCCTTAATTTCAAATTCACTTGCCATCCTTTATTTTAGCTTAGCAATTTCTGCCGTGTTATCCCCTGATAGGATGATGTCATCAACATACACTACCAACACAGCAATCTTTCCTAAGGGTGATTTTTTTGGTAAACAAGGTATGATCAGAATGCCCCTGAACAAACCCTTGGGACTTAACAAACACGATGAACCTGTCAAACCAGGCCCTAAGAGACTGCTTCGACTCATATAAAGACTTCTTGAGTTTGCAAACATGATTCCCAAACTTAGCTTCGAAACCTGGAGGTGGACTCATATAAACTTCCTCTTCCAACTCACCATTTAGGAATGCGTTCTTTACATCTAGTTGATGTAGGGGCCAATCTTTATTCATGGTGACAGACAGATGAAAACGAATCGTGTTTAACTTAGCCACTGGGGAAAACATTTCTGAATAATGAATCCCATACGTCTGAGTGAATCCTTTAGCAACTAACCTGGCTTTATACCTCTTGAGTGTTTCGTCAGACTTATAATTCACTGTGAACACCCATTTGCAACCAATTGTTTTGTGACCTCTAGGGAGAGCTACTAACTCCCAAGTCTTATTTGCCTCAAGAGCTCTCATTTCCTTCATTACTGCTGCTTTCCACTCAGGAACTTCCATGGTCGCATGTACACTAGTAGGTATTGTTAGAGCATCTAGCTGAGTAGTAAAAGCCTTAAAAACAGGAGATAAGTTACTATAGGTCAGAAAACTATGAAAAGGGTATTTTGTACATGACCTGGTTCCCTTCTCAGAGCAATTGGCATATCCAGAGTGGTATCATAGTTGTCAGTTTTCGTCTGTCCCTCTTCAGTATCAGACTTTTGAGACAATTATGCATCTTCTTGAGGGTCTTTCAACATCTCATTACTTTCTGAAGTTTCAACCTTCTCTGAGCTCATTTCATCATTTTC
This sequence comes from Benincasa hispida, assembly GCF_027475165.1. Lineage (NCBI taxonomy): Eukaryota > Viridiplantae > Streptophyta > Magnoliopsida > Cucurbitales > Cucurbitaceae > Benincasa > Benincasa hispida. The sequence continues at coordinate 12,417,440 of NC_143488.1, read as the reverse complement.
TATGTTCCCACACTTTTCTTCAAGACTCTCCTTTGAAACAACGGGATCTTGAACCTAAGCTGGTTCCGACGCTTGGACACTTTCCGATAGAACACCAGAGGTTTCCTGAATTTCCTTTCTAAGATTCCTCCTATAGTATGTTATCCAGGGCACTTGTCTAGTAGCAAGAACCGACACGAGAATAACAGGAGCAGAATTAGGTTCAAGACTAGGTAGACTAGGTCCAGGAACATTAGGACTAGGCTCAGGTTCAGGAATATTCGGACTAAGCTCAAGATTAAGGCTAATGGGTATGGAGTACGTGGAATTGTTAGTCTCTTCATTCGTGGTCTCCCCCTAAAGATGACTAACGGGAAAGAACAGTTTATCTTCAAGGAACGTGACATCCATAGTGACAAAATATTTTCTAGAAGATGGACGAAAGCATTTATAGCCTCGCTGATGAAGGGGATACCTGACAAACACACATGTTTTAGCTCGTGGAGCAAACTTAGTCCGGTGTGGACCATGAGTATGAACAAAGGTTGTACACCCAAACACACGAAGATGAACCTCAGGAATAAGACGGGTAGACTGATAGTACTCTTTGAAGCACTCAAGAGGAGTTTGAAACTTTAGAACTCGTGAAGGCAATCTATTAATTAGATGAGTTGCGGTAAGAACCGCATCTCCCCACAGGTACGAAGGAAGAGACGCTGGAATTATCAAGGAACGAGCAACTTCAATGAGATGGCGATTTTTTCGTTCAGCCACCCCATTTTGTTGTGGAGTATACACGAGTTTTGATGGATGATCCCTTTTGACACTAGGAATTCCTGGAAGGTGTGGTTGACAAACTCACGACCATTGTCACTTCGGAGGATGGCAATCTTTGTGTTGAACTGTGTTAATACAGTGGTATAGAACTGTTTGAAGGTTGATAAAACCTCGGACTTATCAGCAAGGAGATATACCTATGTAAGTCGGGTATGGTCATCAATGAAAGTTACAAACCACCATTTACCAGACAGGGTAGGGATGCTCGAGGGACCCCAAACATCACTGTGGACCAGGTGAAAAGGCTGGGTAGGTTTATAGGGCTGAGAAACAAACGACACGCGAGGTTGTTTAGCACGATCGCATATATTGAAAACTAGGATGTCCAAGACGAAAATGCCACAATAAATAAGTTGCTTCAGATATAGTAAACGAAGATAAAAGACTAGTCCTAAACAAGCTTCTGGAGGAAGCATCTGTAGAAAGGAAATATAGGCCTCTATCATATCGGGCAGTGCCAATCGTCTTCCCCGAGCTCAAGTCCTGAAACAGAGCAGTATCTGGTGAGAAGACAACTCTATAGTTCAGATCTTTTGTTATTTTGCTTATTGATAATAAGTTGTAAGAAATTTTGGGCACATGTAAGACATTTTGCAGAGTTAATCCCTGAAATGGTGACAGTCTGCCTTTTCCAGCAACAGGAGCGAAGGACCCATCCGCAATTCGAATTCTCTCATTTCTAGCACTTGGATAGTATGAGAGAAACCGGTCGGATGAGCTAGTCAAGTGATCGGTTGCTCCTGAATCTAGAATCATTCCCTTCAACAAGGAAACTAAAAGATTGAGGGTTACCTGATTGAGCAACTGTTTCGATCCCTATGGTACCTGAATCACCAGGATTAGTCACTAGAGGCTGTGTCTGAGGTTATGCAGCCCCCTTAACTGATTCACCCACTAGAGCACGCCCAGATTTCGACTTGTCATTCGGAGGGCGACGTTTACCATTTGGAGGGCGACCATGCAATTTCCAGCACTAATCCTTCGTGTGCCACTGTTTTTGGCAATGCTCACAAACTGGGAGTGTTTTACTATTCTGCTTGTCACCATCAACTCCAGCGGACTTTACCCCGAAGGCAGCTGACTCTACAGTGGTAACACCTAGCTCGTTCATTGCACTCGATCTATCTTCTTCCAATCTAACTTCTGAACAGACCTCCATGAGAGACGGAATTGGTTTCTGCCCTTGTATTCTACTACGAACTGTATCAAATTTGGGGTGCAGCTCGGCAAGAAAATCATACACACGCTCAACCTCTTCTATCTTGGAGTATTGAATTCCATCTTGTGGGCAAGTCCAATTGATCTCCCGACATAGATCCATTTCTTGCCATAACAATGATATCTTGCTGAAGTATGACGTTACATCCATGCTCCCTTGTTTGCATTTGTGAACCTATTTACGTAGAGTATACAGGCGGGATGCGTTCTGACGCCTCGAATATAACCTTCGGACTACATCCCAAATATCTCGAGCAGTGGCTGAATAGAGTAAGGGTTTCCCGATTTGTGGTTCCATGCTATTGATTAACATTGAGCGGAGCAAAGAATCCTCTGCCTTCTAGACACGCTCTTGAGGATCCCCAGGATTCGGTCGTGGTATCTCTCCAGTTAAATATCCAAACTTGTGGCGTCCCTCAAGAACCATTTTAATTTTTTGGAACCAAGAGAAGTAATTTTGCCCATTCAACTTCTCTCCCGTGATCATTCCTGCAGAATTTCCAATTGTTCCAGATAAAAGATTAGAAGTTGGAAGAGTAGGAAACATTGATACCGGATTTTCTGAATACATCGGGGAAGAATCATGGCCATTCAATCTGGCTCCTAGGGCGACCATCTGTTGTTGAAGACTAACTAATTCTTGTTGGAGTTCCCCATGAGATTCACATCTGGAATTTTTCTGTCTAAAAACCATGGGATTTTCTTTAATGGAATCACCCATTCGAAACTGGGGCTGAACTGGATATACATGAGGAAGAAGCTGTCCACCATGGTACTGTGAAGAAGCTACTGCCGGAAATCCACCAGCAGTAAAGTTCGGCAACCCATGACTGGCGTTGCTCCCAGACGGCTGTGATGGTGGGTAACGAACAGAAGGCTCGGCGATCGGCTGCGAGGTTGAAGAAATCGCACCGATCTGACCCGACCCGGCAGTTGGAGCAAACCCATGACCGTCTGGTGTAGATCCGGTTCTGTGCGACGCCGAGGTACCGATTGGCTGTAGATCGATCGCGTGCGCTGGCTGGGGAACGTGCGAGGCTGAGACGATTGTGTACGAAGTTGAGGGTCCGATCGGTTGTGACCCGTTCGCATGTGCCTGCTGGAGCGAAGTCGAGAGTCCGATCGGTTGTGACCCGTTCGCGTGCGCCGGTTGGAAAGCGTGACCTTCCACCACCACCTGCTGTTTGGCTGGAAAGGTCCGATCGATGGTGTTCGGCTGGAACGGCTGAGACTGGAAGCTAATTGGCGCGCCAGCTGGAGCAATTCCACCACTTGCTGTTCGGCTCGCCAGCTGGATCTGTTCAGCTGAGCCACCTGGGATGATGGTTCGGAGATAGCGGTCAACCGCTGCTTGAATCACAGCCTCATTAGTCAGCGTATCTTCACCTATCAAGTTTGATGACTGAGTTTCTTCTACCAGGGCTAGGGTTTCATCACATTTCTCTGATACCATATTGATGTAGAAAAAGAAGACGACACAAGGAGTTTACGTGGAAAACCCTAATTCAGGGAAGAAAAACCACGGTAGAAAAGGACTTATTATTTTATGTCATGTTTACAATAGACCAATCTCAGATATAAATAGAATGAGGTGAAACCCTAATTTAACAAATATAGAAAAAATTACAAAAATGCCTTTAGGGCTAATTCAACGTATTTCAACAATCACAATAGATTCTGACTTTTGTTTATGTTATGTCGAAATCCTTTAGTAAACCTTTCAGCCACAAACCTTCCTTCACAACTTCAGACAATGCGAAGAACTTAGACTCTATTGTGAAAAGGGCCACAACAAGCTGCAAAGTAGCTTTCCAACTGATCAAATTGTTCCTCCATAGGAAAACATAGCCTGATAGAGAACATCTTCTATCCAAATCTCCTACATAATCTGCATCTATATAACCATATACTTCATCATTGGATGGCTCATTCTGTCTATATAAGACTATTGCATCCTTGAATGAACATAGATACCTTAGTATCCAATTGATTGCCTCCCAATGTCTTCTACTAGGATTTTCCATGTACCTACTGACCATATTTATTGCATAGGACAGGTCTGTTCGTGTAGAAGTCATAAGGTACATCAATAATCCCACTGCTTGGGAATAAGGGACGACCTTCATAGTTCAAATACTCTTCATCTACGCTCTTTGGACTATTGGCAGCTGAAAGCTTAAATTGAGGTGCAAGAGAAGTGCCAACTGGCTTAGCACTCTCCATTTTGAACCTCTGTAGTATCTTTGAACAACATTTAGATTGATCAACATGCAATCTGCCCTATTTTCTGTCTCTTTCAATCTCAATGCCTAGGATCCTCCTTGACTCCCCTAGGTCTTTCATATCAAACTCTTTCTTAAGAAGCATTTTCACTTGCTTTAATTCTTCTTTGGATCTCCCGGCCAGCAGCATGTCATCTACATAGAAAAGTAGATAGATCGGTTCCTTGAAGCTACTAGAGTTTGTGTAGACAAACCAATCATATGAGCTTCTTTCGAACCCCATCTTGGAGATCGCTACATCAAACCTTTCATACCAACATCTTGGTGACTGCTTGAGGCCATATATGGACTTGTTGAATAAACACACTAGGTTTTCTTCTCCCCTTTTCACATAGCCTTGAGGTTGACTCATGTAAATTGTCTCATTCAACAAAACACATAGAGAAAGGCTATCTTTACATCCAATTAGTCTAGCTCCAAATCCTTTTGCACAACTAAGGAAATGAGCAGCCTAATGGGAGTATGCTTTACAATTGGAGAAAATACCTCATTGTAGTCAATACCTTCTTTTTTAGTTAACCCTAAGCAATAAGCCTAGCCTTGAACTTAGACTTCTGCACACCTGGAATCTCTTCTTTAAATTTTTAAATCCATTTACATAAAATAGGTTTGTACCCTTTACGCAAAGGTACTAGTCTCCAAGTGTCATTTTGGTTGAGGGGCTTCTTTCCATATTCATTGCCTCAATCCATTGCCTAGCATCCGGACTGTTTGTTGCTTCTTCAAAGATGGAAGGTTCATTATTACTCAAAAGAAAAAGTAGCACTTAATGCTATGCTAACAAAATCAGACTCTTGGTATCTTGCTAGTGGCACAATTGTTCTTCTAGGTATGTCTTTTGTTAATGAATACTTGTGTAAGTTTCCATCTGTCTGAACTTGTTCACTTGACACATGCTCACTATTTGCAACAGCCTCATCACCTTCTAACTCTAGATTTTGAAAGGACGTAGAAGTTCCATGATCATTTTGAGGCTCCACCTCAAATCTTGTGCTACTAGTCTTTGTCATTGAAGTAGATGGCTGTTCAGACATCATAAGCATCTCATTTTCTCTGAAAGCCATATCTCTACTATTCACACACCTCTTTTCAACCAGATGCCACAACCTAAAGCCCTTTACTCCTAGTGTAAAGCCTAAAAACATATACTTTACAGCCCTTGGTTTCAACTTCCCTTGACTTTGATACACGTAGCCTACACAAACAAACATTTTCCAGTGTTACAGCTTAGGTGGTGCCCAATCCACCTCTCTTCAAGAGTCTTCAGCTCTATGGATTGATAAGAGTGTATATGATATAGGAGATAACTTCAACCCAATATTTTTTAGGCAATAGGGCATTGGACAACTAACATCTTACTCTTTCCAGCACAGTTCTATTTAACCTTTCAGCTACTCCATTTTGTTGAGGTGCGTACCTCACAGTTCTATGCCTTACTATCCATGCTCCCTGCAAAACATGTTGAACTCTTCTCCACAAAACTATAAATCGTTATCAGTTCTCAAATGTTTAATTTGTTTAGAGGTATGCTTCTCAATCAAGGTCTTTCATTCTTTAAATCTACTAAACACTTCATCTTTGGATTTTAAAAAGTAAACCCAACTCTTTCTTGAATAATCTTCTACAAATGAAAGAAAGTACCTTGCTCCACTTAGAGATGGAGAGTGAGTTGGCCCCCACAAGTCTGAATGCACATATTCAAGGATTTCCTTTGAACTGTGTTGTCCTTTGGGGAACTGTTGTTTTGTTGCTTTGCCTAATATGCAATGTTCACAGGATTTAAGATTGTCTCCAATACCTCTTTGATCTGAATTCAAAAAATAGTCTCTTAAACTCATTCAGATTATCCATGAAGGACTTTATTGCATCTATCTTATATGTGAAGAATCTTTCCCTCAAGAAATCTTTGTTGGGCAGGTCTTTGTTTAGATATATCTCATTCAATTTATTCTATAGGGCATAGGCAGTAGGCTGATCTACAATCTACCTCAAAACATTGTTTGTGACATTTAGGACAATGGTTCCATATGCGTTTACCTCAATCATCTCTTTGTCTACATCAGAAAGTGTTTTAAGGTACTTTTCAGGGCCCGTAATGGCCAGTATAGCCTTCTACTTTCCTAGGACTGCTTCAATCTTCGTTTTCCATAGTTCAAAATCTGTCTTATCATCGAACTTCTCAATCTCATATCTGGTAGTTGCCATTCTTGGTCTTCAAGATTGACTATTCTGAATAAAGAATTCAAATCTTAGAGCTATCTTGAACTGTTCACTGAGCTCTGATACCACTTGTTGTCTCATATGATAAGATTTTCACGTTAACAATCATAAAACACTCAGATTTAACGGTCAATAACAATTCAAGAGTTAGGGGATGTAGTATGTTGAGGCTCCAAAATGTCAGTCGTTTATCAAAAGGCAGCTCCATCGTGTAGATGAAGCTTCAAGAACTAAATGATAGTTCAGTTATGTAAATGATTGGATGAAGTGCTAGACGATTATGTAGACAAAAGTTTAGTAGAGCTAGACGATCGTGTAGACGACAACTGAGGAGTTAAACGATTGTATAAACAATTGGTCGCGGAGCTAAACGATCGAGTACATGATGTGGTAGGAACTACACGATCGTGTAAACGATACTTTAGTAAATTCTAAACAATCGTAGAGATAAGAAGAAAGGACACAGGAGTTTAAGTGGTTCGGCCAAAGGCCTACATCCACTGTACTAATCGGGAGGTTATCTTTATTACTTCTTCAAAGTATTATAGAACGAATATCTTGCTCTCTCGTTTTCTTATTCACTCTTATTCTTCTTATTATATTAATCTCACATTCCTTTCTTTTATATATGCAGGCGATATAGTCAACGATGAAGTTCTAGTGGGTACAACACATAACAGAAAGATGTCGACAACGGTTCAACTGCCTGCAAACGTTGTTCTTCTTGATTTCAAGTCTTTCTGTAACAGTCTTCTTCTCCTTTTTTCACATAACCCAGAGGTTGTTCAACGAATATCTCTTCCTCCAAGTGTCCATTCAAAAAAGCGGATTTTACATCCTAAAATTTCCACTCATTTTGAGCAACCAAGGACAAAATGAATCGAACTGTCTTAATTCTTGTTACAAGACCAAAGATCTCTTCATAATTCACATCATATTCTTGCTTGTAGCCTTTTACAACAAGTTTTGCTTTGTATTTTTCAACTTCGTATTTTTTACTTCAATTTTTTTCTCTACCCCATTTTACTCCAAGAACTTGTTTGTTTACTAGAAGATCCATCAACTCTCATGTTTCATTTCTTTTCATAGCATCAATTTCTTGATCCATTGCAATCTTCCATTTTTCATCTTAGATCGCCTCATCAAAATTTATAGGATTAACACTGAAAAATAATGCAAAATCAGCAACATCAACATCAATTATGCTAGTAGCATTATAAATTTCTTGAATATTTCTCATTCTCCTCGGTGACATATCATCATCATTGGTGGAAGATGGCAATGCAGATGAAGATGACGCAACTGCCTAAATCTCTACTTGCTCTGAATCTTGCACATCTTCATTCCTGTCCATGCTAACATGATATGAACTATCTGCTTCTCCAACAACATCCGAGTTCCAGGATTAATCTTTATTGAAAATTACATCCTGACTGATAATAATATATTTCGACAAAGGATTATACAACCGAAAAGTTTTGGAATTTTCACTATAGCCTACCATAATACATTTTTCTAATTTATCATCGAATTTGCCTCTTAGCTTATCTAGTATATGAGAATAAGCTATACTCCCAAAAACTCTCAAGTGGCGAACACATCATTTCTCACCACACCATGCTTCATAAGGAGTCATACCTAGAACACTTTTTATATGAGCTCGATTCAAAATATAAGTAGCACATGCAATAACATCTCCCTAAAACTCATTTGGTATCTTTTTTTTCTTTAGCATACTTCTTGTCATCTCTATAATTGTTCTATTCTTTCTTTCTACAACCCCATTCTGTTGTGGAGTCATTCAAGCTGTATGTTCATGATGAATACCTCTTCCTTGAAAAATTTATCAAAAACTATATATTCACCACGAAGGTCAAATCTCAAAGTTTTTATCTTATGGCCACTTTGATTCTCGGCTAAAGCTTTGAAAGATTTGAAACATTCAAATGCTTCACTTTTTTCTTTCAAAAGATAAATCCATAACTTTCTATCAAAATCATTAATGAAGGTCATGAAATATCAACTACCTCCAATTGATTTTGTAAGCATGGGAACACACAAATATGCATGAATCAACTCAAGAGGGTTTGGAGGCTCTCCAAGCTTTACCAGTTGGAAACGAATCTCGGTGATGTTTTGCAAGTATGCACACTTCACAAATATCTGTCTCATGGTTGATATTTTGAATGCCTCTCACCATATAATTTTTGCACAAATACGATAGTGGTCCGAAATTCAAGTGACCATATCGAAAATACCAAAGCCAGGATGGATCCTTCAATATGCTGGTAAAATAAGAGATTTGACCATATGTAAATTTAAGAGGAAACATTTTATTAGCAGTCATCTTTACCTTGGCAATAAGAACACCAGTCTGATCTTTGATGGCACACACACCACCTTCAAATGAAACTTTTAGATCTCGCTGAAGCAATTGGCCAATACTCAAAAGATTATGCTTTAGACCTGGAATATATAATACATTCATAACTCGTTTTATGCCTTTCTTTGTCTTAACGAGAATATCACCTCGGCCTTTGACTTGCAATATGGTATTATCACAAGTTTTCATTTCACTTTTCCAAAATTAATGAATTAGAGTGCTTAATGATCCTTGTTGCTTCCACTGTTGCTGATACAATCCTACAGTTATATAACGAGACTAAACATTTCGTGGTCCGGTCTTATACAAACTCCTTTGTATAGAATATCCCGCTTGCATGTCCAATATATGAATGATCAGGATAAGATCATTTGTAGCACGTTATAACATTTGTAACACCTACAAAGTGGGTCATACCGTAGTGTCACCAGGATAAAGTATCCAACCTTATCTATATACTACAGACCATTTAGGTTATCACTTAAAACACGATCCACTTGTATGTATGCATATACATGTTTAAGTTACAACGATAACCATGGATCTTAGTTTATTAATTTATGGTTAATGCAACTAAAATATCAAATATTTCATAGACTGGAGTGAATAAAATATCATACATTATAAATCACAGAATTTTTTTCATATAAGTGTTTACAAAATACAGGACCCTACAAGATTTAGGGCATCAACCCCAACAACCTTGATGTAGTGGGAGGAATGTATGATAGCCTAGCCATCATTCGAGTTTAGTGGAAACTCGAGTCATCAAGTCTTGGTGACAGTATCGAGAAACAAGAGTTATGAAAATAAGATGCATTCCCTATATAGTTTAAGAAGAAGTCCATTGTATATTAACATGTTTACAACGATTCTCTCGGCTAAAGTGTATGAGAATCTCCTAATAAGACTAGGACTACGAGGTATATAACCTAAACCAACTGGGAGAAAAACCCATGGGTATGTGATACCTAAGGGCAAACTATGGGTATGTGATGCTTTAGTTTATTGTATTTCTTTGTAAACGTAGAAACTTAGTATTATATATTCATATGTATGTTACCACTAGAGATTTAGTTCAAGTGGGAGTTTGTTGGATTTTATGTCCTAAAACTCGTGGTTTGTAAACAATAAACACATTCTATAAATCAATAAAGTTTTTGAAGTTTGATTCAATAAAGTTGTATTGAATATATGAATTGCTTATTTCATTTTAAAAATAAATCCAATAAACTAAAAAGATCCATGACTATTATATGAGTACTTGAATTTTATATGGAGATATGAAAGTGGAGAAGGTTCGAGTAAATAGTCAAAATGATTTATAGTATATGAATAAGGTTGGGTACCTTATTCTGGTAACGGTATCAGATACGACCCGCTCTGTAGTTGTTACAAAGAATTGTAAAGTACTACAAATGAAGTGATCCTGATTCGTACATGTGATGACATGAGGAGTGGAGGCATCCAATGCAATGAGTTTTCATAAGATCGGACCACAAAATGATTCACTCTTACTTTATAATGTTGTTTACTATTTAAGACTGACTATTTCAAAACAATGACATAGGTAACTTGCCCTTAATCTTGAGCTAACTATGAACTCCTATTTATTTGGGATTATCCTTATATTTGCATAGGTGAGAGTTGGCTCAATAGCACCGGCTCAATAATCCTCCCATTTTAGGGGTAAGACCGGGTAGATAGTTGGGGACATAGGGTGCAAGATGGAACTCACTCCTACCCGCTTTCATGGATAGTAGAGAGGTTGTTCACATAAGTGTCGTCTCTGGATCTTGAACAAGGGACCCCACCCTCTCATTGGCTCGAAAGGTACACGGTTTGATAATTGGATCACAACCCAATTGTTCATTAGAGGATCAGTGGGACTTAAGGAACAAAATGTAATCTCGGGGTAAAATGGCCTTTGAATCAGGTTTCATGAATACCTCGACAAATTTGTCATAGTATCTGGATGATATCGTGGTCTATAGTGCCTCAATAGACGATCACCGGTGCCATCTCCATCCAGTCTTCGAAAATATGAGGAGGAACCAACTATACGTAAAGCGAGAGAAGTGCTCCTTTGCCCAAGTGCACATATATTTCCTTGGTCACGTGATCGAATGTGGTTGAATAGGTATTGAAGAGGGTAAGGTGTCTGCTATCTGAGATTTGAAGGTGCCGACATCTGTGACAGAATTAGGATCCTTCCTTGGACTAGCCAATTACTATAGGTGGTTCGTAGAAGGATTCTCCAAAAGGGCATGACCATTTACTGGGTTGTTGAAGAAATCCACCATTAGAGTTGGACTCCTAAATGTCAAGTCGCCTTCGAAGTCTTGAAGAAACTGATGATTGAAGGACCAGTCCTCGGAGATGCCGACATGTCCAAACCTTTAGAAGTTGATACAAATGCTTCTGACTTTACGTTGGATGGTATTCTTCTTCAAGAAGAACACCCTATCTCGTATGGGAGTAGAAAACTGAATGATGCAGAACAGAAGCATGCGGCCTCTGAAAAGGAGATGTTGGTAGTAATTCATTGGTTGAAGACCTGGAGAAAATATCTCTTATAGGCAAAGTTCATGGTCAAGACGGACAATAGCTCCATCGGCCATTTTTTCAACCAGCCAAAATTGTCGTCAAAGCAGGCACAATAGGAAGAGTGTTTGGCAAAATTTGATTTCTAGTTTGAACATAGACCGGGGAAATGCAACCAAGCGGTTGACACCCTTAGCTGGAAGAGCGAGCATGTGACCCTGTGCATGTGTGCGCATTTAAAAGCAAGTACGTTGAGTAGAACCGTGCATGAAACTTTTAAGACACACTTGGCAAATGACACATCGACTCAAGCCATTATGCAGTTAGCCAAAGAAGGGAAGACATGTCGGTTTTGGGTTGAAGACGACTTACTCTATGCCAAAGGTAATCGCCTTTACGTTCCCTGATCTGGGGAATTACGAAGATCACTAATGAAAGAGTGTCATAACATGCCATAGGAGGACACAATGGTTAGCAGAGAACTTATGCGTTGTTAAAACCAGGTTACTATTGGTCGAGCCTTTGAGATGACATCATGCCATTTACCAAGCCTTGCCTTGTCTACCAGCAAGATAAAGTCGAATGGGCAAAATTAGCAGGTCTACTAGAGGCCCTACCTATGCCCTCTAAACTGTGGGAGAGTGTATCCCTCGATGATCTGCCAGCAATATCAAAGTTAGAGAGTTTGAATCAATCCTTGTTATCGTCGACTGATTCTTAAAATATTCCACATTTATCCCAATGTCGAAGATGTGTACGGCCGTGATGACTGCCTAATTGTTCTTTAAACACTTCGTGAAATTATGGGGTGTTCCTGCGAGTATCGTTAGTGATCGCGACGAGAGATTCACTACAACCTTTTAGATGGAACTGTTCAATATATTGGGGTCTACGCTAAATATTTCTTCTAGTTATCATCCTTAAATAAATGGCCAGACTAAACGCTTTAACAACATGCTTGAAGAATATCTACGTTACTTTATCGACGAAAGACAAAAGATCTGGGTTCAGTTGTTAGATGTTGCCCAGTATAGCTTTAACAGTAAGCAAAACTCCTCAATTGGAGGACACCTTTTGATATAGTATGCGACAGGCAGCCACTCATGCCACACCTGGTGGACTACCCCTATACAGGTAAAAGCCCTCATGCACATAACTTCACCAAAGAGCGAAGTCAAACCTTCGAGATAACATGCGCCTACCTAGAGAAAGCATCAAGGAGAATCAAGAAGTGGGTTGATAAGAAGTGCAGACCCCTCGAGTTCGAAGCTGGGGACAAAGTTCTAATCAAGTTGCGACCAGAACAATTTTGTTCTCGAGGCTAGAAAGACCAACACCTCATATGAAAATATGAAGGACCAATTTAGGTGATTAAGAAAGTCAGAAAAACCTTGTATAAGGTTTAGTACCCCCATGGATGAAGATCCATCCTGTCATCCACATGAGTATACTAAAGCCCTATCATTCTGACCCCGACGGCAAGCAGCGTAATATGTTAATGTGTCCACCCGTCACGATGAAGAATTCAACTGAGAAGGAAGTTGCGAGAATTCTGGACCAACATATACGTTGTATTAGAAGACCAAGTCAAGAATTGACAAAGTTCTTAGTCAAATGGAAAGACCTCATTGACGAAGAAATTAGTTGGGAGCATACAAAAGACCTAAAGAATGCTGTTTTTAGCGATCCCGAGTTTGAGCAGAGTCGGTTGATGGGGACATCAATCAATTAAGTGGGGGAGAATATCACATCATGTTTGTCTAGGGCCTATTGCCCATGGTTGCATGCCCAATTCAACCTCTTTTCATCATGTGTTTCCATGTTATGTATTTCATTAATTAAGTGAGTTTGTTTTTCTTGTACTTTTTGTTGTAAGTGACTGCTCACCATTTTGCATATGCAATGGTACCAATTGGCTTTTTCTTCAGAATGCACTATATGGGGATAAGACTAACCATCACTTCCCCATACCCGGTGTTGTATATTATAAAGTCGTTGTTGTTGCTTATTGTTTTCTAGGCTACTACAATTTTTGTCTTCTCAATTCATAATTTTTTTTCCATTTCTTTTTTTCCTTCTTTTTCTTTTCATAAATTTCCTTTTCCCCCTTAAATACCAAATTCTTTTTCTCTCATAAATTTCAAATTCCTTTTAATTTCCAAATCCGAATTATTTTCATTTTCTTTTATATTTCCTTTTTAAATTCCAAATTCAATTTAAATTCCTTCTCCAAATCTATCAAAATCTTTAATCCTTAATAAAAAAAAACTCAATTTCCTTCTCCTAACTCATTAATTCAATTTTGGATTCAAACTTCCAAATTACAAGAGAATAAAAATTAAAACCACAGTTTCTCCCAAATAAATTAACTAAATTTTTCATTAAATTGAATTAAAATTCGAATTCTTTAGAAATGTATTTTAAATTAATTATCTAGCCTGCCAAATTAAATTTTAATCCCCAAATTATCAAAATAATACCTAAATATTTTAAGATAATTTAATAAAAATTATCTGAAAAATTCGGGATGTTACACTAAATTTTCATCCATCATATTTATGATGCTTGTTTGGCTTTTACATTTACTTGACCATTTTGATTAAAATGTTTAAGGCATGTTCTTTGGTCTTTTAAACCTTATCTAATAAGGTCCAATGACAATCTTGCATGAAAAGCAAGATCTTCAAATAGGTCAAGTAATTTAACTCTGACTCTTAGAGAATTACATGTACTAGTCATTTTATTAAATTTGATGATAATCAACTTTAATTACGAAAGACAAGTATATTTTAGAAGAAAATAATTGACTTTTTCATTTTAGATTCAATAATCCTGAATTTCTTAGTATAGTATTTGTATGTGTTAAATATTTTAACATATACTATTTGTACTTACTTAAGGTTGAACATATTTTCAAACAACTTTTAAAAATACACCTTATTACATAAAACGTTCATGCCATATGGATTAATTAGTAATAAAGTATTGAGAGATTAAAATTCTCTTATGGTAATAAAAGCACCATTTCCAGCATAAGTAACAATTATGACATCTCTCATGTCTCCCACACACACAGGACTTCGCGGAGCCAACATGTGAAAATCATTCTACATCATTAAGTATATTTCAAGAAATTATAATCTAATTGTAATAAAGAAAGAAAAATTGATAGTGAATCTTCATTCAACTAACGAGATGCGAATCTTAATTCTCCACCAAGAATACCATAAATCATATTTACTTCCATTCTTATTTTTCTTCCCATTGTGGTATTTCCAAATTCCTCAAATTGTGACTCCCCAAGTTAATTTGGAAACAATTTTCTCTTATAATCTAATCACAAGATTTATATTCTTTAATCATAATACTTAATCTTGAGATGATTTAGATAATTATTTAGATTATGCTTATATTGACTTCAACATCCCATATGTTGTTGTCTTGTCATTTATCTTCCGAGCTTCACATCAAGTATGTCAATATACATAATCTCTCCAATTGTAATTCATCAATCACATGGTTAAAAAATAATTCATGAATTGGCAACAAGACTTTGAGAACATTTCTCAATGAAAGACAAATTCAAAATTCACACTTCCATTAAAATAATGTTACTGGTACTTTTCCCATTAATATTATTTTCTCCAATTTTGACTTATATCTGTAATTCAAAATTAAAACCTGAGAGAAATTGACATAAACTGAAATATATGAAGTATATTAATTAGCATGCACTCAAATGTCCATACAAATTTAGCATTAAATTTTATGAATCCTATAAATCATGTCTAATGTAATGATACTCCAATGATTTAGAACAAGTGTCATCGTACGATAGGTCAAGTTCTTCTTTATTGCATTGAGACATTCTCAACCAAACATTACATCATATTAACTCTTATTCCTATAGTGTTTAGTTACCATTCTTCGATTAGAACACCATTAACAACTTTAATGTATTCTTGTAAGTATAACCTCACCATTTTAGATTATGTAGTTTTGTCCTAACAAGTGTTGCCATAGGGTTGGTCAGGTATTGGAAGAAACTACAATCCCATCCCTTATAGGGGTTAACCAAAATATTGATCCATGCAAACACCATCCGTAGGGAGACACTTCCAGAGCACCTCGAGGCCAAGCATGAATCTCACGCTGTCAACCAATGATGGAGACCGTAGGGCATGTTGACACATATTCTTCTCCCATATTTTATAATACTTTCTCTAATCCACCTTGATGTTAACCCATGCAAACACCTTCTATAGGCAGGACACTTCCAAAGTGCCACGAGATCAAGCATGAGTCTCATGATATGTATCTTTCCAAAGAAAGTAGGAAAGATGATATATCATATACATCTATTCTCCCATTAAATATTTTGAAATAGGGGTTTCATTACTCAGACTAACTTAGGCTAAATCATTTATCCAAGTTATAATTATCCCACTTGGATAGTTCACTGTTAGGTCTATAAATTTACTATTTCCCTAAGCTTAATTGAGGCTTGTTAATAAATTTTACATGTCAATTAGGCTATTTTGTAGGTATTGAGCACCAAAGAGGTAGAAGCAAGCTTAAGATGTGAAATGGGGTTAATTTGAAACAAATTGGAGTTAAATTGAGCATTCGGTGTTGAAAGGAGGAAAAATTACCAAAATACCCTTGAAAGCAGCGTCGCAATCCTCGCGCAATGCTACAACTTTACGCAAGCTCGTATATAAGGTAGCGTTGCAATGTTCTATAGTAGCATCACAACACTACGGAGATTGACAAAGTTACAGCATCCACATGCTCGCCTCACCATCCTGATCAGTGTAGTAGTAGCTTGCGCCCCTACCCTTATGCTCGAGGTCTGATTGTGGGAAGAGTGTTGCAATGGTATCACCAGGGTCGTAGTTGCTCCATCGACCATAAATAGATTTCTTCGAATTTTAAGGTTCTTTTTATGGAAAAATAATGGAGGTCGAGGAGTGACTCCTATTTCACTTCCTTTATCTCTTTTGCATCATTAGGTTAGATATCTTAAATTTCTATTGGATTGTAAGCATCGATTAGATTTCCTCTTTGATTGTCTATGAACCAATGAGGTAAGCATTCTTTCTAGTTTTGGAGCATTAAGTTTTTGTTAATTTCTTCTGATTTCTGTTTTCTTGATTTGATTGCATTATGAATTTCTTGGGGTAGATCGACCAATGCTACGAGCGGTGCTTACTAATCTCCCTACATATTCTTTATCTGCGTTTAAAGCCACTGTCTCTTTCTCAAAGCTATTGAGAAGCTGATGAGAGATCTTATTTGGGAATGTCCAGAAAAGAATGGCGGATCTCACCTTGTCGGATGAGATTTGATTACTCTACAAAAAAAAAATAAAAAAAAAAGGATGGTCTTGGCCTCAACAAACTTAAAATCACAAATGAGTCTCTTCTTTGTAAATGGATTTGGCGTTACTTTAAAGGGCCTGACAACTTGTGGAAAGTGCTAATTGATAATAAATGAGTTATAGTCTCCTAAGGTCATACCAGATGTTTACAGGTTCAAAAGTTCGAGGATCTCTCGTTTCATATCTCTAAATTTGGCAGCGTGATTATCAACAAAATACAAAAAAATTGTTCGCAACGGTAACTCTACCCTCTTTTGGTTACACCTCTGGAATACAGATGGGCTCTTATGTACCCAACATCCTAAATATTTTGCTATGGCAGAGGATAAGTAGATTACTACTTGCGATGTAGGGAACAAAGAGAACAACATAAGGAACCCCAAATTTCGTAGACCCTTATTGCCTCGAAAACAAGAACAGTGGAATCTTCTATCCAACATGTGGACTTATCCATTGCTCATAAGGAATAGGGTCTGCTCTCAATAGTGTGGTTGCTCATCCCCTAACTATCAGTTTGATTGAATTGCTTTATGTACAAACCCATATTCGGCAGAATTCCAAGAAAGAAATTTTATGGTACAACTTGATAGCTGCTTGTCTGTGGTGCATCTGGCTGGAACGAAACAATAGAACCTTTCCAAGTAAAGAAAAAATCACTGGTCACCTTTGAGAAGACATACTATATCTAGCTGCTCAATGGAGCTCTAGATCTAATCTTTTTTATAATTATGATGCATCTTGTACCTCTCTTTGGAAGATTTTCCTCTAGTCTCTCCTCTTTTTATATTGAACATTGAACTTCCTATAGCTCTCGCTCGTATATATCTTGCAAGTATTGCATCCCTTTTGGAATCAAGTACTAATGATATATCAACCTAGTTGAAATAACTTAGTGTAATATCATTTTTTTTTATTATTATTACTATATGTTCATGTCCAATACATTACATGTGACAAATATGTCTTTCTACCCATTATCCAAATTCAAAATTTAGTGGGAGGAAAGACAAAATTCCCCAATAAAATTTTGAGCCTTCGAAATCTTGAAATTTCAAATTTTCAATCAAAATTTTATACCATGATTGTAAATTTTAACATGGGTCAGAGTAACATTGCAATCAAAATTTTACATCATGATTATATAATAAAATCATAACATTGCATAAAATATAATTGTCAAGATCTTTGAACTAGATGCTTTTTCCAATAACATGGGTCAGAGTAATATACCTTGATACATGATAATGATTTAGTAAGGGATTGTGTTTCTCCATCTTGGATTGTCTTTAGAACTGAATTAGGTTTCATCATGTGGAGAAAAGAAGTACTTAATGAGGCAGAGAGCAGACCAATCCCTAAGATTTTATTTTTATATAGACACCTCCTATTAGAATCTTTTTAATGGGAGGAAATTATTTTGCAAAACTATTGAAAATATTTACAAATAATAACAGAATATCTCAGTATATCAATGATAGACCGTAATAGACCGCAATAGACTATTATCTGTCTTTCGTGATACAGGTAGTAGTCTATCACGGTCTATCACAATCTATCACGCATATACAGTGAAATTTTGCTATATTTGTAAATATTTTGATTCATTTTCTTATATTTGAAAAAATCCTATTTAATTTTGGAATTATCTTTTACTTAATTGGCTCAATAAAATAATAGATCAAAACGATAAAATAGCAGAGAATGCACATGAGCCACATTAATAATAATATTAAATTTAAAACAAAACTAACAATGATCACGTGTGCCAAATACGTGGCTTTCTACACATCATCCAAATTCAATGAATGGCTATCCTACTTCCTTAGATATCCAATGCTTCTTCACCTTTCGATTGGTATCCAATGAATCTTATAAATTTCATTGAAATAATAAACACTATCAGTGAAAGAAGCTGCAAGATCTCTGTTGAAAGGCATTCTTTGCATATCTTCATGTCGAAAGAGAAAAGAAAATGTCATTTCAAATAGTCGTATCAGATTCCATGACGCCAAATAATGACACTTTAAGCCATGGTGTTCCTCGTAGATCTGCAAACTTTCAACCAAGTGCTTGGGGAGATTATTTCCTTTCCTATCGTTACAACACTCTGGTATATAAATATACATATTGCATATGTTTCTTTGTGTGTATTTATTTATAATTTTATCTGTTTTTTCCATCTTCTTATTTTTGTTCTTTGCATCATTAAAAGTTTTTATTTCGTTTTGTTTATCAACTAAATATACAAACAAATGAGCATGCAAACTATCGTGGAAAGTTAAATAATATTATTGATATTTTATTCGATAACCGCAATGAATAGCATTTTTAAGGCTCATATTTAATGAATAGTAATATCTTAAAAGAATTTACAAAAAATAGACTTTATTGTCAATAGCCTTTTATTAGTGATAGATTGTATTGCTGATAGACTCATATTAGCGATATATCAATGATAGAGTCCATTAGTGATAGACTTTGAGAGTTGTATTTAAATTTTGCTATATCTGCAAATCATTTTGCATTGTGCTATGTCGACTAATATCTTGGACTTACATTTATTATATTTACAAATGCTTTCTATTAGCGATATATCAACGATAGAGTCCACCAATGATAGACTTCGAGAGTTAGATTTAAATTTTGCTATATCTGCAATAAATTGCATTGTGTTATGTCTACTAATATTTCGGACTTACATTTATTATATTTACAAATGCCCCTATCTTTTTTTTACCTTATTAATAATATATATATAAAGGATAAACCCAAAATAACATATACTAAATAAAATAAAATATAACTTAATATATCATTTTAAATAAATTCTTTGGATACATAGACGTGTAATAGCCAACACGCAAGCAACAAATCAATGAAAGACACCTATCATTGTTAGACCTTAATCATTAAAAGATATATCATTTAGGTCTATCAGTATTAGACCTTAATCTTCATTATTGACGGGTCTATCATTGATAATCCTCGAGCTCAGTTAGTCAAAGGACGTCTATCAGTGACGATCGGTATGACCTAAAATTGTGTCCTATTTCTAAATATTTTTAGAATCTGCCAAATGATTTGTTATTGTTTTGTATTAAATCCTCTTCAATGCAATTGCACCAAAATTATTTTGGAAAGAAAAATTATCTACACCTAAAACATATGATGTATTTTTTATTTTATTTTATTTTTTTTTTTGGGCGGGGGACAAATGTTATGAAAAAATAGGAAGAAGAGGAGATGGTCATGAAACAAGTTCAAGAATACAAAGAAGAAGTGAGAAGAATGTTTGGAGTTGCTGAAAAGTATTCAGAAAAATTAAGTTTGATCGATTCAATTCAACGTCTGGGTTTGTCATACCACTTTAAAGATGAAAGTAGTGAAGTTATTGACTATATCCAAAATCCTACCAATGTTGATGAAGAAGATGAGGATCTTTACATTACAGCTCTTAGATTTCGATTACTTAGACAACAAGGTTTTTTTGTTTCTTGTGGTAAGTCTCTCTTAAGTTAACTATTTCATAATTACATTTTGGCCGAAGAAAATCAAGAACTTTTATTTAATTTTTTTATTTTAATTTTAAGCTAAATAATGATCTGATAAGTCCCTAGACTTTTTACACATTCTTTAATAGCATTTCTATGCTTTTAAAAAACATATTCAATACTATATAGACATCTCCAATTTTTCAACACCACCTTGAATCCTCAACATGTTTCTTAAGATTGTTTTTATAGACTTACTATTTATAGATCTAATTTCAAAATTTTGACCGATAAAAGATTTTATCTCAAAATCAATTGGCAAATAGGTGAGTAAAACCCATGTGTCTTAAAAGGTTGTGAAGTCTCCCTTTTTCCAATATGAGATTCTCAACATGTCTATAAAGATGGTTGCTTATAAAAGATTCCATTTTTTTTTTAAAAAAAAAATTGTAATACAACACTTGCGGGATGGATAATCGAACCTCTAACATTAAAGGAGGGAATTATTAGAAATAGATGCCGAAGTTTAGAGATATATTCATTGTTTTTACGTTTAAAGATTTAGTAGACAAACCCAAAAATTATAAGACCAAATTTATAAATCTAAGTCAGTGCTAACTTTCCATCAGATATATTCAATAAGTTTACAAATGAAATGGGAGATTTCAAAGAATCAATTGTGAAGGATGGAGCTGGTTTATTAAGTTTGTATGAAGCATCCCACTTGAGAATGAAGGGAGAAAATATATTGGATGAAGCATTAGCTTTCACAACTACTCAACTTAAAGCAATGGCCATGGATTCCAGTTCTCCATTCTCAGAAGAAGCTAAATATGCTTTGAAGTGGCCAATCTATAAAGCTATGCCAAGGTTCATGAATAGGCACTATATCTCTCTCTATCAAAACAATCCATTGAAGAATAATAATGTTTTGCTCAAATTTGCAAAGTTGGACTTCAATACTCTCCAAAAACTTTACCAGAAAGAATTGGGTGAATTTTCAAGGTGAAGACTTTTCACTAACTTTCCTACTATCTTTTAGTTTTTTTTTTTTTTTTTTTTTTTATTATTTTTTTTTAAACTAAAAAATGTTCTAATTATGGATGTAAATAATATATTATAGGTGGTGGAAGGATCTGAAGTTGAGGATGCAATTACCTTTTGCAAGAGATAGAGGGGTGGAGTGCTATGTTTGGGCATTGGGAATATTCTATGAACCAAAATACTCTAATGCTAGAACAATATTAGCAAAAGTTATTGCTTTTATCTCTCTTCTTGATGATATGTATGATGTCTATGCCACCCTAGAGGAACTTGAACTATTCACCGATTTAATTGAAAGGTTTAGTTCTAAACTAAAATTCTTTGAAAAATGTTTTTTTCGTCCCTAGGGCTTTGGGTCTATTTAAATTCATAAATTTCAAAATATTACACATTTACTCTAGAATTTTGAGTTTAACTTTTATTAGTTTTTAAATTTTTACGGTTGAGTTTTGAGTTTTGTTTTAATTTGGTCCTTAGACTTCAAATTATACTTTTACCTTCATTTTTCACTAAATACTCAATTTATTTTCTATTAACTAATTTAAAAGAATTAAATTAATTATAACTGGATTAGTTTTCTCTATTTTTTCATCACCGTTAAAATTAACATAAAAAATGTTACATCATAGTTATTTTAAAATAGTAAACTGAAATTTAATGTCATATAACGAAATATAGACTAAATGAAAATAAAGCTCGAGAGTGTAACATTTGAAACTTATGGACCAAATAAAAATTAACATAAAATTTAAGAGAAAAAATGTGACATTTTGAAACTTGGAGACCGAAAGGAAAAGAAGAGACTCTAAACCGAAGAAAGAAATTTATATTTTTCTAAAAAAATTTCTGGTTTTAGTATTTGAAAATATATTAAATAATCAAAATCTTCTTACTTATTTATGTCAGATTAAATAATTTTCTAGCTTGACTGTTGATTAAATTTCAGGTGGGATGTTAATTGTATTAAGATGCTCCCAAATTACATGAAAGGTCTTTATGAAGCTATACTTGAAGTTTATGGAGAGACTGAACAAGATATTTGCAAGGATAACAATATTCCATTTGCATTTGATTATGCAAAAGAAACGGTAAATTCTATTGTAATGTGATTCCACATATATTTTTCTGCAAAAAGAAGATATATTCCCTTTCTAATTTGATTTTGAGTCATATTGGAGCATAGATGAAAATGCAATGCAGAGCTTATTTGATGGAAGCTAAATGGTTCAACCAAAGGTATATACCAACAATGGAAGAATACATGAAAGTTGCCATTATTTCTGCAGCCTACTATGTTGTTGCTTCAATTTCCTTCATTGCTTTGGGAAATGTTGCCTCCAAAGAGATTTTTGAATGGGCTCAAACTGATCCTATGCTTATTAAAGCAACTGGAGTAATTGGTAGGCTCCTCAATGACATAGCTTCGCACAAGGTACATAAAGATAAAATGAATCCTTTACTGACAGATGATTGAAAGAACTTACAAGTATTTTTCAATCACACATTTAAAAGTTGTCATATTTCATTTTTAGTTTGAACAAGAGAGAGGTCATGTAGCTTCTGCAATTGAATGCTACATGAAACAATATGGAGTATCAGAAGAAGAAGCTGTAGTTGAGCTAAAATTGCAAGTGGTAAAAGCGTGGAAAGATGTAATAGAAGACCATACAGAATCGTCCCAATTGTTTCCAACTGTGATTTGTGACTGCATCTTGAATATTGCTCGACTTACAGATCTCTTTTATAAGGACGGAGATGGTTACACATTTTCTGATGGAGAAATCAAACATTTTATTACCTTCATGCTTATAGACCCTGTGCCAATTTAATCCATCTACGGACTTTGTTTGATCTTTCTATGCCAACATCTTTCTCATAAATATGTGTAAAGATCAACAGCTAGGTTGTAACAATTTTTTTCTCATGCCAGCTACCACATAAATAAAATAAAAAATTAAAAGTAAATAAATTTACGAGTAATTGTTATAAAGAGAAAAAAAAAAAAAACAAAAATATTTATAATCTATAGCAAAAAAAATTGTCAAATGAAGCGAAGTTGTCCCTTCTTTTTCAAAATTCTCATAATATCCTTGCGATTTGAAATCCGCGTGTCCTCACCTACGGCTTCTTCCTCATCGTTCTTCAGCTTCATCCTCGACGTTCTTCATCATCAAAGTCTTTCTTCCTTGATCTTCTTCCTCATTGACAACGTCTTCTTCCTCGACGTTCTTCTTCATCTAAGATGTCCCTCCTCGACTATGGTACGACTTCTTCTTTGATTTTTTTTTTCGATTTTCTGCACGTGTAGGTCTACGATTCTTCCTATAAGGACTAAGCACCTAAAACCATAAACCAATATAAGACAACTGCCACAATCTTCCTCAAATCAATATATTAGAAAAAATAAGAAAGTGAAGAAGTGTCGATGGACAAAGAAGAAGAAGAAGAAATTGATTTTGAGAGAACAATGAAATGGAGAGGACTGGATGAGATGAAGCGTCGTTCGTTGGAGGAAAAAATCCTCGAAGAAAATCCCATCAATTAATCGTGATTGGGTAAGGTTTCGAGTCGGGTCGCCGTCTTTTCTCCCTTTTTTTTTTTTTTTTTTGTGCGTTTGGACTGGCTTTTCCGGTATTTTACATCTTTTTTGGGTTTGGTTTGGACTGTAACCATTTCTTAATCTTTTTTGCTATAAATTGTAAATACTTTTGCTCACTTTTCTATATATAAAAATCTCCCTAAATTTACCATGTGACAACTCATAATTGGAACACTAAGTTTGCAGCAAAAATGGTTACAGCCGCACAAGTAGCAGCCAAATTTTAAATATGCACATAATTTTATAGTCATTGTTTAGAAAATAATGTTTAACAATAAATCACTTTTGGTTTTAATATTGGGTAATTGCAATTTGTACTACTTTCAAAGCTTATAATTTAGTAATATTTTATTTAAAAAGAAATTATTTTAAATAACAAAATCGATGAAAATATTTTTAAATATAGCAAAATGACAAAATGATAAAATGGATTTTTTTTCATTTTTCTATATTTATAAATAAGTTGGCAATTTTGCTATATATGAAAAGATCCCTATTTCAAAAAAAAAAAAATTGTACATACAGAAATTTCTAAGTATAAAAGAATCTATTTTCTTTATAGACACAATCTCTCTCTGTTTCATACGGTGAAACGACCAAAAAGTTTTCCATATGCTAACATCTAGATCACTTTTGTGAAGACTGTCTTTATGACAAACAATCAAGGAAAAGTTTTCCACAAGAATTTTTCTCAAGAGCACGGAGACAATTGAGCTCACGCTAATCTTTG
The DNA here is from genome assembly GCF_027475165.1 of Benincasa hispida. Classification (NCBI taxonomy): domain Eukaryota; kingdom Viridiplantae; phylum Streptophyta; class Magnoliopsida; order Cucurbitales; family Cucurbitaceae; genus Benincasa; species Benincasa hispida. Next base: position 12,392,733 of record NC_143488.1, on the reverse strand, counting down.
TGGACCAATCAAACGAAGTTCTTTTGGTAAGAATAATTATTGTTTATTATTCATTGATGATTTTTGACGAAAAAACATGAGTTTATTTTGTTAATGAGAAATAGATGTGTGTGCTATGTTCAAGAGATTTAAAATTCTTGTTGAAAAAGAAAGTAATTTTTACACAAAAGCCTGGAGATCAAATAAGGAGGAGAAAATGGAATTCATCGGTCTATGACAGGTGGTGGCCCTATGATAGTTCCATTGAACTCCTCAACAAAATGACCTTCGAAGAGAGGAAGAACACAAAGATACTTAATATGTGTAACAACCCTTATTATTTATGTAATATCAGTAGTTTTTATTAATTGAGGGCATTTTTTTAATTTTTGGACTTAAGTGTAATTGCGAAAATTTAATTATTGGCGTTGGAAATTATTCAATTTGGAAATTAATGGCAAGAATTAATTTCATTTTGGGAAGGAATAGAATTTAATAAAATAAAGTAAAATAAGGAGAAGAATAAAATAAAAGTTTATTCTATTTTCTTTTAAGTTATTATTATTATTATTTTGTTATTTGTATATAAAAAAAAAAAAAAAAAATCTTTTTCTTCTTCTTCCTCACGCACCCCACCCCTTTCCCCCTGTGCTTTCGTTTTCCCCTTGTCGTTCACGTGCCCTAGCAACCACCTCAACTCCCGCAATTCATACCAAGTCGCACGCTGTCGTCGACGCCATCAAGCCACCTTCTTTCGTCGTCGATCAAGCCAGTAGCGTCCAACCACCCGATCTGTTCGCCCAGTCTTCATGCCAGCTCGCCCGCCGAGTATAGTCGTCCCGATCTATTCACCCAGCCCTCACGCTAGCTTGCCCACCGAGTAGAGTCATCCCGATCTGTTCGCCCAGCCCTCATGCCAGATCGCCCGCCGTGTGGAGTCATCCAACCACGGGTCATCATTCGGGTTTCAGCCTTCGTGAGGCCGTTCGACACCCCAGCCAACCGTCCACGTTTAGCAGTCGAATTTTTCGCCGCCGTCGAAGCCTCAACAATCACTTGAGTCATCGGCCACCACTGCGTAATCTCAATGGAATCTTGTGTTTTGGGGTAAGATCTAAACTATTTTCATAGGTTTGTTGAGGATCTTGATTACCCAATAAATAATGTGTTTAATTATCACTTCAATCAGGATTTTGGAGGTTGACTTGAGAGTTTGAAGGAGTTTAAGAGAATTTTGGTGTGCTAGCAAGCAAAGTTAAGGTGATTTAGGCAAGGATTTTGGTATGATTTGGGACTTTGTTACTTGTTTGGTTCGAGTGTAAATTATACAAATTAAGTTATTAAGCTTTGTTGTGGATTTCAGCGGGATTTTACTCTTAGGAGTGAACCTAAAGGTTGAAATTTATTTTGGTTTATGTACTAGAATTAAATTCCAAGATTGTGAAGATTAGAAGGGTATTGGTTGCTCAAATAATTGTTTGGGCTTAAATTCTACATTTGGAGGTGAATTTGAATCGGACCACATCTTAGGTAAGTTTATTTGAAAATATTTGGTAATATTTGGCCGTTTGGAATTAGGATTTAGTTAATAATTTTAAAGCTTGGTTTATGTTTAGGCTTGATTAAGGATTCGAGAATTTCACAAAGATTCAATTGTTTTTTGGTTCAACCTATTATCAAGGTAAGTAATCTTACTACTGAAATTGCCCACGGGCCAGATACTAGATATAGCTAGCATGATAGATGAATATTATGACAGAGCGATGACATGATAGACGGATAGTATAGTATAACCGATGTATGTTCTTGTATGAGGATCTGAAAGATTTATTTGTGCACATAGATACTTGCATGCTAGCATGAGATGATACTTGATTCCATAAGGTTGTATTTGATATGAGGATATTGAGGCATATATATATGTTGTAGAGCCATGATGTTGAGGTGTATATATGTTATAGAATCATATTGTGATATTTTTGATGTTGAAACTATGATAGTGCCCTTACTAATTAGTTAGATGCCCATTAGATGTTGTGTTTCCTTCGGGATTCACCAGAATTTGTGTTTCTTTTGGGATTCACCAGAGGTTATGTTTCCTTCGGGATTCACCAGAGGTTGTGGGTTCTATGGGACTTACTAGAGGTAGTGGCCATACTTAACTATGGTAAGATAAAAAAATCAGTTTTTCATGTTTGTATGTGTCTAATAAGGACTAAAGAAGTTTATATATTCTACTAGAGGTAGGCATCTAGAGGACATAGATGGCTAGCCTGACCCCGATAATGGGGTTACTTGCTGAGTATTTCTCATCCTTTCTCATGTTGTTGTTTTAGGTAAAGGTAGAAATGCACCGACGATTGACAAGCGGAATTCGTGATCAAGCCACTGGGACCAGTTTTATACTTCCGCTCATGATATTTAGATTTCTTTCCATGTTTTTTCAACTTTCGATTTGATGTTTGAAACTTACTATTAAGATTTGTGTTCAGACCTATTTATATCATTTATGGTTTATGGGTATCTTTTCGTCTGTTTTAATATCTGGATTTAATAAAGGTCTTTTGAGTTCAACTCATTTATTTAGCATTTATTTCACTATAAAAAGGGTGTCACTACTACAAAAATTGGATTATTTGACGTTTTTTCAATGTCAAGTAAAAGGCATACTTCACGCTAATAAAAGCGTCGTCTATTCGACTGTCAAGTATAATGTCATAACTTGATACTGTAAAAATGTCAAGAAAAATAATTCTTGACACAATTTCTCTGTCAAGAAATATAATACATTTGACACTAATGACATGTCAAGCGTATTAATTCTTGACACTTATTATTGTGATTACTCTTGACATTTTTTATTTGTCAAATATACTTTTATATTGACAATAAATAATGGTCAAGTAATCTAATTCTTGACAAATTTCCAATGTCATCTATGCTTTTTTTTTTCCAAGTTAAACATTCAAATTTAATTTCCATTTCTCATTTCTTGCATTACATTTGTTCCAATAAGACAATTTCATCAACTAAATAATTGCACATATATTTCAGGTCTACATATTAGTCTAATATATCCAACGTTAAAAATTGAGAATACTAAAATAAACAATTCCATTCTTCTATTACTCATGTCTATATGAACGATTCCAAAATTTGCAAGATGAATCGTACAATAATATATACTCTATCAACCCACCCCAATATATGATAATTCTAAAATTGTAATACCAATCTATATGTGCTATGTATTCCAAAAATCACAAGACTAAAATTCTATCCTCCACCACATATTTCTTTGAAGTATATAACCTATAATGGTGAACAAAACATTTACAAAAAAAAAAAAAAAAAAAAAAAAAAAAAAAAAAAAATTCCCTTGTAGTCACATACACATTTATAGGAAGTCAATTAGATATAGCAACCTAAATATTCAGTTCATTCCACGCGTACTTCGGAGTCTGAAAGTTAAAAAACACATAAAATTACCAAAAACTCGTCGGTGGCAGGGACCAAGTAATAGAACCCCTTTGGTCAAGATGTGGAGTTTCAATGGGAAATTCGTATGGATGGGTCAAATTTCGAGGTCTACACGAAATTTGGTCCAACTTCCAAAAACACTTGAATTTTGACATGTCACTCATATGTAAAATGTCTATGTAATTCACAAAATGCTCGATGTCACACATGTATCGCAGATTTTCGCTCGTTCATCTTGTTTTGGACTCATTTCTCTCATGCTTTCCTCTTGTTCTTCATTGGATAGATTGAACGTTTTAAATTTTAAATTTCAGTTTGTCGGCTTCTTCTTCCTCTTTTTTCTGCCTTTCTTTTTCTTTTTCTTTCTTCTTCTGGTTTTCTTTTCATCTTCTTTCTGAATTCAAATGAAGGAAAAAATTCAAAGGAAAAAACTACAAAATTGATGAGGAAAAGCTAGAGGAAGAAACAAGAGGAAGAAACGAGATGAAAAAGCAAGAGGAAGAAGCAGTAGGAAGAATTCAAAAGAAAGAGAAAAAATCAAGGAAAAAATAATGGCAAACAACGTGAAATGGGGAGTGAGATGAAGGAGCGAAAGGAACAAGAGAAAAGAGCAAGAAAGTTGTGTTGCGTCAGGCCTCGCATGCGTTTTCGGGTTAAAATAAAATTTTTATACCCGGCTAACGTCATCAGGAAGCCAATTTTCAAGTGTTTTTTTAAAGGTGGGTCAAATTTCAAGTGGGCCTCAAAATTTAACCCATCCGTACAAATTTCCCAGTTTCAACAGCAGGTACTTCCCTGGCACAGTTGGTTTGGTATTCTTCAACCTAAGATAAAATCGAAGAACATAAATATTGAATAGTTAAAAGTACATAAAATATTAAGGAAAATTGGACTCTATAGCATCAATTTATGTTCTATTCGGAACTTTGACCAAAAAAAATAAATAAATAAAACAAAAATGAATGCAGAATTATAGCAAAAAAAATGTACATCTTCTATTAACGTAAGCCTTTTTTATTTCATTTATCGTAAAATATCCTCAGCAACACATTTAATGAAAGTGTAATTAGTTTTTTCAAGTTCAAAGTCTTCCAGTGTCATATTACCTTCCAAACTTCCAAACTTGAGGCAGAGAGCACTTGAAGGATTCGATCGATGCAGGATAGAAAAGAGGAGATGGTAGAATGGTGGACGACTTGGAGAATTTCTTGCACAAAGAAGTGCTTATGATTTTGGGGATTGAAAATAGCAGTGAAATTTGCTAGATTAAAGGATTAGAGAAGCAAGAGCTAAATCGGACCAAAAGAATTTGCTAGATTAAAGGATTTGAAAATAGGAGTTAAAATAGCAGTGAAATTTGCTAGATTACACCCTAAACCCAAAAGATAAAAAGGTGGAAATAGAAAGCAAAAATTTTGAAGAAGAAAATATCAATGATATGCTAAAAGCATAATATTAAATTTTTGTCAACATGTCATATTTCCATCAATATTTCTAACTTTTCACAAGTTCGATATCAACATGAGAGGTGGATCGATATTTCCATTATATCGTAGAAAAATCTACGAAACATAATAATTAAGCAACAAATATCACGAATGTAAATATAATGTTAATAAGGGATGTTTTCAAATTTAGAAAACTAGGTAAACTATTTATAAATCTAGCAAAATATCACTATCTATCTTAGATAGAGCGCGATAGAGCACGATAGAAATTTATCATTGTCTAATAGATGTCTATCGTGGTCTATCACCCAGTGACAGATGTCTATCACAGTCTATCACTGTCTACCACTATACTGAAAATATTTTCAGCAATTTATCATTTAAAATAATTACTCTATAAAAAAGAGATATTTTGGAAAATTTCATAAAATGACCTAAAGACCAAAAACTTTTCTACCAATGATCTCTTCCTAAAAACTTTTCTACCATTGACCTTTTGTCCGTGCAAAATTCCAAAATTATCCCCAGTTTTAAAAAGCCTTTAGACCAAAGTCTTCCATCTTTTTTATTCAACCAGTCAATGTGTATTCAATACAACACCAACATTCCAACAAAGTATTTATTCCCAACTAATATTCTACCAATAACATTGAATAAGATTGGTATGAACAGAATGGAAGGTCACTCTCAATATTCACTTTCTGTTGAACTGTGAACCCCGAATCCTAATTTTACACTTAAGTGTGTTTTCTTATTTAAATTGTCTTAATTTTACACTTAATTATGTGTCTCTATTTAAATTTGTATAAATAAGTTGTGTAGGTTGATTAAAAAGTTAGTGTGGAATGGTGAAGAAGGAATGAGGATTTGGAAAAAAAAAATATGAAAATTGAGTTTGGGAAATTTCGGTCAAGTATAGAGAAGTTATGTGAAATGCGTTATGGATGAAGAAAGGATTGAAGAACTGAGAAAAATATGGAAAATTATTTTGGGGAAAATCTGAAAGAAAACGTGTAGAAGTTGCACGGAGGCAAACAATTCGCAGTAGTTAAGAGCGAGATCATTGAGAGTGAGATCAGCGAGATCGTTGAGAGCGAGATTGGATAGAAGATGGGAGAGAGCGAGACCAGCGAGAAAGCTGGAGAGAGCGAGAGTGGAGAGAAAGCTGGAGAGAGCGAGAGAGAGAGCGAGACCAGCGAGAAAGCTAAAGAGAGCGAGAGTGAAGAGAGCGAGACCAACGAGAAAGTGGGAGAGAGCGACACTGCCGAGAATGGAGAGAGCGACATTGCCGAGAGCGGAAAGAGCGAGAGCGCCTATGCGTTAGCCTTGCTTTATCTGATTCGAACGTCGCGCCCACGCCTCGCTTATGCATTGAACGGCCGAGCAAGTTTCTAGGCGATGTATTTGCACGCGTTGGGGTGGATTATGCATTTAAAAACCCTAATTTGAATACAAACAAAGCTTGAAGACGTAAGGGCAAACGTCAATTAAAATCTAGGTGTCCGATTAAGAGAAATTCTTAAACCCTAAGAAACTATGTTGGATGTATTTGGGAAGAACACATTGAACCAAGATAAAGTCAGATTACGTTGATAAAGGGACGATTAAACATTTGGCCATGCAACCAAGTAGGTGCTGACACTCCCACAAGCAATTTGAACGCCTATAAATAGGGAGTTGGAATTTATAAAGTAGTTTCTAAGTAAGTTTGAATTGTGATTCGAACGCATGCATATTGTTAAAAAAACTATTTACATATGTATATGTATTGATTTTATCTAGCATGCGTTACCATCTTCAAAGCCATGTTGTATATGTGTTATACTATAAATGCTTTAAAGAGAAAAGTTGTTTATAAATAGTTTTAGTAAAATGCGATGCTGAAGTACAAGGAGAAGGCATCCACCCAACTAGATACTGAAGTACAAGGAGAAGGTATCTATTGGTACTGAAGTACGTTTGAGAAGGTACCAAGCCAACAGGATACTGAAGTACGTTGAAGAAGGTATCCTAGTAGCTCGATACTGAAGTACAAGGAGAAGGTATCTGAGCAATAGTACCTAATGTGTTAAGGTACTTAGTGTGGCCACAGGTGAATAAAGTTAGAGATCGAGCAAAAGGGTTCTCTCTGGACTAGTAGTTGGTGTTGGGATTATTTTACCAGTTATACAGTACTTTGATTTGAGAAATGATTTTACTGTTTTATGTTTAAAACAGCTTTATCAAATTTACACTTGGAAAATATTTATGCTACAAAAGTTTATATTTCAGATAAAACTATTTTCTGAAATCATGCATGAGAATTTACTATGTTTTCTCGGTCACTCACCGGGCGTAAGCTCACCCTGTTTCTAAATGTTTTTGTTTTTCACCCCCACAAGTAGCGGTCAAATCCTTTGAAGACAGCTAAGTATATGCTCTGCCATTAAAAGACAAAAAGACTTGTAACCATTTGCTAGGTGGTTACTGTTAATATTATACACATGTTACTATTGTTTATATAAGGACTAGGATTTGTGGGTTTTGGGACTTATAAATCTAATGTTATAAATACTCTAAACATATTAAGTTTCTAAGTTAATAAATTGTGGTCCTAAAGACGTCCCATTGCATATAATTTGTATTTGGTATCAGAGTTATTCCGCAAGAGTTTTTAGGCAGTAAGTGTCAGCTCAAGGGTTGATAATTATTGCAGTCACGCCCTTCTCTAGGCTAAGAGGGTGATCTGGGGCGAGGTGTGACATGAACTCCCCATGAAATTCTCTTATTGTTCTCTCAGAGTTTCAGTCCAATATCTTCGTTGATTACTTTCATTGTCAGATTCAAAATGAGAGAGAATGTAAGTGATATTCTACAATATTTATTGTCTGAAATTACTTTCATAATAAATTTCATTTAGTATTAAATGAACGATTATATAGTAATATATACAAAATCATTCATTACAATATAAATGGTCGGTCATAAATTACTAGGCAATCGTATACTAAGTTATAAATGATCGTATAGTAATTTATAAACGATCGTGTAGTAATTTATAAATGATCATATACTTAGTATTGTATATTCAATTGTATATAAATTTTTAATGATCGTGTATACAGTACTATACGATCGTTTATAAATTACTACACGATCGTATAGTACTGTATAAATGATCGTTCAGAAATTTATATACGATCGCATATACCAATCCAGGTACGATATTTGAGGTTGAAGTAGATGACGGGAAATACTTTAAGTACATCTTCATGGCACTTCGTATGTGTATTAGGGTTTTCTGAACTACATCTGCTCGGTAATCGTTGTTGATGGGAACCATTTGCACGAGAAATACAAAGGTGTGTTGTTAATAGCAACATATATCGATGGCAATCATAACATATATCCTATCGCTTTCAGTATTGTAGATGGTGAGAACGAAGCATCATGGACTTGGTTCATGACTCATTTGAAGGCTTCGATAGGAAACACTCCGAATTTATTGATTATATCATATCGTCATATCTCATTTGTAACAGTTGGTACAAGTATATTCCTTGATGCATTTCATGCTCTATGTATATACCATATTTGGAATAATTTGGTTGACAAATTCAAGAATAAAGATATAATTCCACACTTCTCTCTAGCGGCGAAAGCTTATAAAATGTCTAAGTTTAAGATGTATTGAGATGAGCTCCATCAATATCCTGGTATGACGGCATATCTTGAGGAGGTTGGATTACAATAGTAGGCAAGAGTTTATCAAGTCCATTATAGGTATGAAAAGATGACGACAAATATAATAGAATGCCTCAATAGAGTATTGAAAGATGCACGGGAACTACTAATCACGAAGTTATTAGAGCATATCAGCAGGTAGCTACAAGGTTGGTTTTATATCCAACGTATACATGCAATGGCATGAACAAACATTGTAACTGATTACGCAATGAGTATTCTTAAGGAATAGAGATTGATATCTAGAACATATCGTGTTTTTCCAGTGGATATGCATATAATTAATGCGGACGATGGATATTTAGGGGAGTTTGTTGATTTTCATTCATGGACCTGTACTGATGTGGAGTTTAATTGCATCGAGATCCCATGCTCTCATGCAATATCAACAGCAATCCTTATAAACATTAATGTTCAAACATTATGTACAAAATGGTTTGTCATTGAGTGTGTGTTTGTTGCTTATGCTGAACCAATATTCCCAGTTGGACAGACAAGAATGGAGTCAAAGAACAGATTTTGAAGATTTTGAAATTCTACCACTACGTAAGGTAGCAAGTGTAGGTTGACGTCAAACCATCAGGATACTTTCTAATGGAGAGAAGCCAAAACAAATACATAGATGCACATGATGTGGTTAGAGAGGACATAATAAGAAAAGTGCAGACAAACATTGATAATACCTGGCACTAGCCCATCTAGACTGAATGATATGTAATTTTTATGCACGATTGCTTAGTTGTTTGTGCATTATCACTTAGTTAATTCTGTATCATCATTTAGTAGTATTAAATGATCATTTAGATTTTTACTAAACGATTGTTTAGATTTTCTAGACTATCAGTTAAATTTTTCTAAACGACCGTTTACATATTCTTAAATGATCTTGTACATATTCTTACATGATCTTTTAGTTTTTTTGGGCGATTGTTATTTATTTACATAGTTATATATAGTCAAACATCAATTCTATTACTATAAATATTTATTTGTCCACAACTAGGCAACACACTCTTATTAGTCTGTGTTAAGTCAGTCCTATTAGCATCAGTTACACAGTATTCTAGAAATTTAGCACAAAAAGTTCCACAGTCTAGAGACTTGCCCTCTTGGAGGGTCACGTTCGATCTCTTCACTTCCCATTACCTGTACTTGAACGTCTTATGTTGTTTGTCAAATCTGACAGAAATCAACATTGAAGGTATTTCTATGGCCATGAGCTTTATGTAACCATTAAGTATGTCACTATCGATGTAGTTTGGCATGGAGTCAAATGCAAATATTGCGCACCTCTTTAGCTCAATGGCCAACATAAGCCAGTGTTGTTTGATGTTGATTAGCCTAAATACAAAGTCAACATTCATCCACGTTGGTTTGTATTCTTCATACTATCCAAGCACATAGTTAATAAGGAAGTGAGAGTCCACCCAAAACCTCATGTGTGCTTCATGATCCAACCAGCCTGCCACTTTGCCACCCTCCATTTCAATACCTCTTGATCGGATCTTAGAAGCAATACACTCTGGCTCCATCAAAGCATCATAGGATAGGGAAGTTATAAATACATGGTTGAGTGAAGATTAGTTTCAAAAAATATGTGAAATTTCCATACCGTGAAGCTCGAGTCAATCACCATGAATCGGTACATGCACAGGTCAGGTTTTGAGTGCAACTTTTGATGCACGTGCATCAAAAGGAGATCTATAGTCTGGTCAAAGAAAGAAAAATATAAGTTGTCTGTGTGATAGCTTAAGAAACTTCTAAATGATCGATTAGAATTTTCTGAACGATCAATCTTGGTTAATTAATAAATAGAAATACTCACATCTTTAAGCACCCATGTGTTTTGGTCAAGCATTTTGAAGAAATCCTTGGTTCTGAAGGTATATACTACCATCCAATCCTCATTTTTGGTTTTTGGATGACTTTTTCATATTTTGTATGCATTCCACAGAACATTTGAGACTAGGATGTATGGGTCATAGGAATTAACGGTGCTTATGGGGAACTCAGGTACAGGGACCGATTAGGGCTGAGAAGATTGGGGCTAAAAATCTCCCTTCTTCCCCCTTTTCAAACACTCAGGTGTGAACTTGGCTGGTTTTTTCCTTCCCCAACACTCTCGGTCCTTTTTTCCTATCTTTAAATTATAAATTAGTGACAGTACAATATTAAGAAAACTAATTCATGCAATAGTCGTACCTCGACTGCAGTAACATCCTTTTGAGTTGACATCTTCACAACCTTGGCTGAAACCACAATGAAATGGCCCCTAAGGGGGAATGCTTGAGTGGGGAGTGTAGGAATGTATCAGCAACAGGAAGCAACAAAGATCATTTAAGCACTCTAATTCATTAATTTTGGCAAAATATAAAGCATGCTCTAGCAGAAAATAAGTGAGTTTCATGACATACCTCTTGTAGAACTTCTTCAAAGCTTGTTCTCCAGCTATAATCTTCTCCAAATCTTATTGCAGACCACCTCAAAATCTTCCCCAATATTCTTTTGGTGCTCTAGATTGAGTTGTGGGACTCAAAACAAGCTTGAATCAAGAGATGAAGGATAAATGCTCACATCAGCAATCTGGTTGAAGAACTCATTCTTCAGCACAAAAATTCTCTAAAATTCTCTCTTGATTGCATGCCTGAATTTTACTCCAAACTCTTCATTATACTGTAGATCAACATTCAAAGGAGAGAGTTGCATGAGTTACAGCTCATGCTTGGAGTAAGACAAGGCAAAGTTGATCGCTTTTGTGTGGAAAGTAAAGATGGATAATGGAAAACATGGTTTTTCTATTTTGTGTTTTTGTTTTTCAATTTTCCAATTTTACACAAAATCAAATTTTGATATTTAAAATCTATTTTGATTTTTTAAACTAAAAAATTTAATTAATTTCATAAATTAATTTTTTAAATAAAACTTAATTAATTTAATATCAAATATTAAATTAATTTTTACACATATTTAAATCATATTTTAATATAAATTCTCCTATTACATTTAATTCTCAAATTAAACACGTAACTATATCTCATATAATTACTAATTCCCTTCATTCAAATTTGAACATTTCAAATTAACTTATCATGTTATTTTAGAGCTAGTCCATTACGAGCTAGTAGGGGGACCTTGCGGACCTACAGATCATGGACTCCAATGGTCCATTACCTAGGTCATCTAAGTGAAATAGTCATAACATGTACGAATTAGGATCAAATCGTATATAGCATTTTACAACTCTTTGTTACAACTACAGAGTAGGCCGCATCCAATGGTGTTACTAGAATAAGGTACCCAACCTTATTCATGTACCATAGATCATTTTGACTATTTACTCGAACCTAATCCACTCCTATGTCTCCCCATAAAGTTCAAGTACTCATGCAATAGTCATGGGTCTTAGTTTATTGGATTTAGACTTTCATACAATTTATGAAATCAATAATAAGTATATTGATTATAGAAAATGTTTATTTTACAAACTGCGAGTTTTAGGACATAAAACCCAACAATACTCCCAGTTGGACTAAAACTTCAGTGGATCAATATATACAAATATATACAATGTTGAGTTTACATGGAGAGAATAAAATGTACAAATATACTTTGTAGCAAAAGGTTCCAAAAGTATTTTGTACTTTTAAACTTTTTGCTATAAAGTGTAAATATTTTAAAATATTTTTTTTATATTTAAAATGTGAAAATTTCTGATTAATAGAAAAATCCTAAAAGTATTTATACTTTATAGCAAACAATTCTAAAAGTATTACGTACTTTTAAACTTTTTGTTATAAAATGTAAATATTTTAAAATATTTTTTTATATTTAAAAAGACTCCTATACTTGAGGTCTATAAAACACTTTCCGTAAGAGAATTTGATTATTAATATAAGTATCATATCTAATTAAAATTCTTCATGATGATTAAAGATTGGATCCTTTCTAACGTATTGTCCAAACAAAGAAAAAAAAAATCTTATGATTCTATGAGACAACTAATAACCATATTGTCATGTTAGTCAGAGATACACACTGAACATCAAAGCAATGTCGAGAGAATTTAATAATAAAGTTAAGAATTTACCATTACTTTTTTATGACATAAACCATTCTTGTAGTAACTACTAACTAGTAAGTAATAAATATAAATAAAAAAATATGTTTATAATTAAAATAGAATGAAAAATAGTAATTTGTGAATGTTTCATAATTGTATTATTGTCTAGTTATATTCATTTCAGTATTTGTTTAACTAGCATCATAAGAAAAATATACACTAAGACCACGTGTTTACCAAATCGTAATCAAAAGTGGTGTAATCGTAATGAAATTCTATTGACGGGTCAATCGTAATAATCTGAATTGCAAACATAATTTGATTGCTTTTGATCGCATTTAGAATTAAAAATATGTCACATTTACTATTATTGTTATCGTTACTGTTACCATACTATTTGATCCAAATGCTAATGCCAATGGTAATGGTAAAGGTAAAGGTAAAGGTAACAGTAAGTGTGATAGATTCATAATTCTTATATTGCTACAGTAACAATATTTGGTTAATGGTAACAGTAAAAGTAGTGGATCATATGTAATTTTCAATCAAAATCAAATTAAGTATCCTCCATTCTTCAATCATATTGCATGTTTTGATTATCGATCTAGAGATGGACCTCACGATTCATTACAATTACAGAATATAGGCAAAAAAAAAAACAAACGTAATTAACCGAGGTCCACTTTTTACTTTACTATTTATGGATATTTCGTTTATGTGGGGTAAATGTGGCTTAAATGTAATTATGAAGCAATATTTTTTTTTGTATCGTCTCGTATTAATGTATGGAGGATCTAAAGAGCTTTTTTAAGATGTTTGGTCTCTGGATAGAGTGTCCTCTATTTTATGTGAAGACCTGTTTCTGTGTTTAGTTTGCTTTTAACTTATTTTACTTATTTTTCAAAAAAAAAAAAAAATACAACAGCCAATCTCGGATAAGATTCTACCAAAAATATACAAATATATATTAAGTTCATGTTTACTAATATGTAATTAGTACTAGATTTCCTTTGATGTATCAATGTTAATTGACCTCAATCACAAACGAAATTGGATTGCTTTGATCACATTTACTTAGACATTTTGAAACATAATTTGATTAGATGAGGCTGTTTACATGTTCTTAGTGTCTTCTCACCATTATCATTACCATTTAGGGTCAATCGGTAACGATATCTACGATGGTAATAGTAACTGCAATGGATTCATACTTTATTTACTGTAACGGTGACAATATCTATAATGGTAATGGTATCTTAGGGTAAAAATAAAAAATAAAAAAAAATTGGTTAAAAAAATATCAAAAAAAAAAATTAATGGATCCATGTAATTTTCAAATGAAATTAGATTGATCACTCTCAGTTCTGCAATTAGATTCCATTTGTTGATATAGATTTGACTATCGGTCACATATTTCTTCACAATTACAGGATATAGGAAAATATGAACAAATTTAATCAAATGGGGTTCACTTTTTAGATTACCATTGAGGGAATATGTTTTCAAAATGATTAACATGACCTAAATGTATTTAGGAGCAAATGATGTTTTTTTTTTTTTTTTTTTTTTTTTTAATAGCAAGCAATGCATTTAGCAGATAAGAAAATTGAAAAAATGAAAAAAAAAAATCTTTTTATGTTATGAAATTGAAGAGCATGATGAAACACGGATATGGAGAAAATATAATAATAAATAAATATAATATAAAATAAAATAAAATTATTAAAATTATAAAATTGGATAATACGAAAATTAATTGAATTTTGAAGTGGATTTCTCACCAATGTGCATTCTTTTGAGATCCACCAAATGTCACTATTTATAGGCAAAATGGTAAGTATGATGTGGACTTACATGGACACCCAACACAAATTATTACAAGGCACACGGACAATATGAAAAATGACACATGGCTTTTAGGACACTAGGCATTGGACATCTATTTTTATGATATTTATAATACTCTCCCTTAGATGCTCATATATATATGAAATATGCCTCGCTAAAACCTTATTAAGAAAAAACGAATTAGAAAAAGAACCCTAGTGAAAGAAAAGGAGTACATATTTCATATAATAAATACTATTAAAAGAATACAATATATGTTTTTCCCCTCGTAAAAACATCACTTAAGATCTCTGAGTCGCTGCATTCCAATATTATGCACCAATTTTTCAAAAATTGTGGTTGGTAATACCTTTGTAAATAAGTCTGTCAAGTTATCCTTCGAACAAATTTGTTGTACAATGATGATGCTATTTTCTTCAAGAGTGTAGAAAAGTTTCAGTGAAATATGTTTTGTTTTATCTCCTTTAATATATCCTCATTTATTTTGGGTTACGCATGCTGTGTTGTCTTTGATTAATATTGTTGGAAGATTTTTCTTATAAGATAAGTCACATTTCACAAATGTACTGAGTCATCAAACCAAGGCAAAAAAAAAAATTTCCGAGATCTTTCATCTCAAATTCCCTCTTATGATATTCTATTGCCTTTGAAAGCTCTTCAGGAGTTTCAATTATATTCAAGTCATGAACATATATAGTTATAATAGTAAATCTTGATTGTGATTTCTTTATAAAAATACATGAACATATTAACTTATTTTGATATCCTTCTTTGAATAAATATTCACTCAAGCAATTGTACCACATCCGTTCTAATTGGTTCAATCCATATAGTGATCTCTGTAACTTTATTGAATACTATTCCTAGGATTTTGATGTATATGTTTTAGGTACCTTAAATCCTTCTAGGATACTCATAGAAATATCATTATCAAGAGATCCATATGAATATGCTGTGACTACATCCACAAGATGCATATCCAGACTTTTATATACAGTCAAACCAATTAAATATCTTAGTGTAATTGTATCCACCACTGGAGAATATGTCTCCTCATAATCAATACCACGTCTTTATGAAAAACCTTGTGCAACTAGTCTTGCATTGTATCTTGTGACCTCATTATTTTTATTTCTTTTTCTCACAAATACCTATTTGTATCCCATAGGTTTCACACCTTCTGGTGTTCGGACTACTGGTCCAAAAACTTACCGTTTTGAAAGTGAGTTTAATTCTACCTCGATTATTTCTTTCTGCTAAAGCCAATCTTTTCAATGTTGATATTCTTCAATAGGTTTTGGTTTAAGATCCTCATTTTCATATATAATATCAAGAGTATCATTATACACAAAAATCATATAAATAACTATATTAGTTCGATTCCATCTTTTCCTTCATGACATGGTTTATTCAAATCTCATTATTATTTTTAGGTATTTTACTTTCCTCACTAGTCATGTCGAGGATTTCTTCATCGATATTTACATCCTCAACCAAGACTTTTTCATTATTAATTATTTTTCGTTTTCAATAATTTTTATCTTTGGAATTCATTGGTCTACCACACTTCTTGTGTGTTTCAAACTCATTATTACAGACTCGAAGAGTCAACTCTCAATCTTCCAACGTTTTCTAGGAACTAAATCCTTGGTAGGAAGAACTTACGTGATTACTAGCACCTGAATCAAGTATCCAGGCAGAATCATCATTCTCTACCAAACACATTTCCAAGACAAATAAATTACATTTATTGTCTTTAGACTTCTTCCTCTTCTGGAGAGTAGTGGGATCAGTATCAAAACCTAAACAAGCTTCAAGTTCCACTATAGAGAACAATTCTCGTCGATGAACTTTTCCAGAGTCAGCAACAATTGCTTTTTCTTTTAGTCCCTTGACCTTTAAGGATAATTAGACGTTATCTTAGGAACTGATACTACTCATTTCTTTGTCATCCACCTCTTTGTGCTCAAAAAGTAAGAACTAACGTTCAAACAATTTATGCAACGAGTCCAAGATCTCACGTGCAATGACCATGTTCTCAACCCTTTTGGCCAATGCATTAGGTATGCTAGCCAAAATGTGAAGTCTGGCCATCAAATTAGCCTTTATCCACACCTCATATGCATTGCAACATTTCGCAGTGTATCAAAGGTCGGGACTTGACAACACTCCTCAACCATGACAAACTCGAGGTCGTTTATCACGAAATATGTTTTAAGAGACTCTTTTCATTGTATGTAATCGGTAAAATTAAAAGAGGCAACTAATGAAAAATCATACATGTTGTTGAAAAAACGAACATATTGATCTACATTAGATTTTAGCAAGTACTCTTTAAAACAAAATCCAATTTGGTTTAGCAAAATCTAAATGAACCCCGTGTGACATCTAATTTTGTAATGATGCTTCAGTGGTTTAAGACAAAAGCCACCGAAGGGTAGTCAATTTATCCCTCCTCTGAATTGAGACATTCTCAACCAATCATTAATACTAGAACAACACTTGTTCCTATAACGACTAGCCATCATTGATTTGGTCAAGAAATCATTAACTTACATAACAATTTCCCTAAGTGTGACCCTTCATTTTAGATCTTAGAGTTCCGCCCCAAGCAGCCAATCCAAAGGGAAAAAAATCCAATTTGAGCAAAAACTAAAGCAACCCATCCATTTCTAGAGTTCACCTTGATATTGACTAACCGCATAAACCATCCAAAGGGGGACGCTCCCAGGATGCCACAAGGTTGTGCAAGAAGATCTCATGGTGCAACCAATGAAGGAGACCGCAAGACATGTTGATACACATCATTCACCCACTTACTATAAATACTCTTTACGTCCACCTTGATATTGACTCATGCAAACACCATCCGAAGAGGGATGCTCCCAGGGCACCACGAGGCTAAGCATGAATCTCACAGCGTGAATGTTAAGGAAGAAACGTGAGTGGAATTGACATATCAGATATATCTTTTCCTCCACTGAGTATTTTATAACCTACAGTTTAG
Source organism: Benincasa hispida (assembly GCF_027475165.1). Lineage (NCBI taxonomy): Eukaryota > Viridiplantae > Streptophyta > Magnoliopsida > Cucurbitales > Cucurbitaceae > Benincasa > Benincasa hispida. The sequence continues at coordinate 12,375,188 of NC_143488.1, read as the reverse complement.
TTTACTTAGAAAAAACACGGCTAACGATTTTAACTAAGTAACTTTTTAGGTTTGCTCAAAAGTAACTCTTACTTTGGAAAGTTGAACAATCTTTGATCATCATTCATTAAACTCTTTAACGAAGCCTTTGATCAACTGTTGCATGCTTGTAACAAATCTATCTAATTCACCTTTCCAGGTAGGTTCCCAGTGACTATGCAATGAGGGATGTTGAACTACACGATCGTTTAGTGCACAGGCCTTTTATTAAACGATGAGCATCAAATACTCTATGCGATCATTTATCCCAAGCATCCACGTGATAGAGAAACCAACACTACACGATAGAGTAAACTCTTTACCCCATCATTTAGTATGAGCTAAACGATCATCTAGTAAATACTACATGATTGGGCACAACATTTCTACACGATCCTTTAGCTAAATCTCAACGATCGTTTAGCTTGGGCTACACGATGCGACCAACTTTTGGTATTCTTCCTTGATAAGAACTGCAAGTCCATGCTTCGAAAATTCATCACGAACGACTCAAACCACTTTAAACACTTTAAATACAGACTCGATTGCTTGTTAATTATAACCCAAAAACATAGGGGCCCTTACAAATTAACACTTTGTAAACTTAAAGAAAGCTTTAAACAGAGGCAACCATCCCGTAAACATTCATCAACACATCAACAAACACATTGAACTATTAAACGGATTGTAGAAAACTTAAAACCCACCACGTTTGTAAAAGAAGTTCAATACAGCAATGGAATTTGGAATATCATGACAACCTGGTACTGATACCTATTGAAGGAAATCACAAACAGAGATCTCCATGAGTAGCGGAAGTGGATTGTTTCAAAATTCATTCAGAATGAACACAACAATCACAATCTAACTAGAAACATATAGATTATGCATCAACAGGAATTACAGCATGCTATAAGAGAATATAAGGGATAGAGTATGTGTATCTTTGAAGAACCATTCTTCAAGTATCCCTCGATCAGTCTCCAATGCATCCAAAGCAACACTCAAATGCAACGAACATAATATGACCTCCACAAACGTCGGAATGCTCCTTTAACCCAATCGAGTCCAACTCGATTCACGAACTAACTTAAAACATCTTCACAAGTGTTACCTTGGTATTCTCGGTGTGAGAATCCAGGAGTTGTGGGCTCTGTATGATCTTGGATTGAGGAAGATACGAGATATACGATCGAGTAGACAATCGAGTAAGTGAGAGATATGAACACTGTCGAATAGACGATGTACTCGATCATTTAGCAAATCGAAGCCTATCGCAGACTTTTCTACTCGATCGTGGAGCAACGATCAATAAGTAACTATCGTATAGTCAACTCTAAGCGATCATGTATGCTCTCAACAGCTGCGCTTAGTAAAAACTATTTTTACTTGATAGCCTTTTTCCATGATAATTTTTCGAATGTAACCAACTACTAATTTTGGAAAATAATTTCTCTTTTATCTCATGGTTACCAAAAAACTTCCAATAACCTTTCACTCAATTTGTTATTAGAGAAAAAGAATTAATTATCATATAATTAATATTATATAAATAAATATGATAACCAACTTATGATATTCATTTATAACCTATAGTTTTAATATTTAATCATATGAAATATATAAACCATAGTTCTTTTTCTATTTTATGGTACTTAATACAAATCATATTTATATTAGTTTCTCTATTAATGTATCTAATACATCACACCAATTATATCACATACAATTGAATTTCCTCTTGTTAATTTGAACACATCAAACTAACCCAAAATCTGATTCTCAACTTGAACCCATTGAGCTACCAAGGGGACCTCATGGACCTATAGCTTGAAGCTCCAACGGTAGGTGAATATCTGACTAAACTCTTTAGTTATGAGATCTACCATCAGTTAAATGTCGGGCACTCCACTAAAGACCGATAACTGCACTCTTCTCACTACAGATATTTTTTTGTCTATATAACCAATCAACAGTTCGATAACTGCACCCTTCTCATTACAGCTGGGCCAATTTACCGTTTTGCCCCTGTAGTTACATCTAATTCCTTAAGTACCACTGATTCCTCTAATGAACAATAAGTCATAATCCTGCTATGATTGAGTCCTCTCTTCTAAAGAGATGGTGTGAAAACTCTGCTCAAGATCCGGAATCAGTTCTTAAGGGAGTAATTTATCTACTTACCCGTACTTCAGGAAATGAGTGAATTCTGTCTTATGTAACTGAATTCTCAGTTCTTCAATCAGACGAATTCCCAAAAGGGTAAGCTTGTTGAGTTGGCAATCTGGCCACTCTCATCCATACTAATCAAAGGACCGCCCTCATAGGTAAGAGTTCCCAAAACACTCAGCATTAAGGTTATATCACCTATGGTCATTTTAGTGAAATGTAAGTCTCATTATCAACCGCGTTATATAAAGAGACTAATCATCTCGTTGTCCGGTCTTATACAAACTCTTTGTATAGGACATCTCGTTCACATGTCTCCACATGAATGGTCAAGATCAGACCATTTGTAGCACTTTACAAAACTTGTAAATATCTACAAAACGGGTTGTATCCGTAGTGTCACCAGGATAAGGTATCACTCCATTATCCATATATTACAGACCATTCAGGTTATTACTTAAGTCATGATCCACTTATATGTCTCACATACAAGCTTAAGTTATAGAAAATAACCAAGGATCTTAGTTTATTAAATATGAGTAAATGTAAATAAAATAACATTTATTTTATTAATAACAATGTGTACAAAAGGTTTACAAACTACGAGACCACCAAGAGAATTAGGACATCAATCCCAACATTTGTGACCTAGTTACTTTCTTTATATCTATAAATGCATCTGGTAATTGATTTGCTATATTTTGCAAATAAATTATTTTCTGAACTTCAAGTTCGCATTGATCTGTATGGGGATCTAAATGAGATAATAACGATGCATTTAGTATAATTTCTTTTTCCAACTTCTTAATTCCTCCTCATAATGTTGAAAAATTTGTCTCATTAAAATGACAATCAGTAAATCATGCATTAAATACATCACCCCATCAGGGATTTAAAATATTAATAATTGATGTGGAATCATGTCCAACATATATTCCTAGTCTCTTTTGAGAACCCATCTTAGTGCGTTGTGGTGGAGCAATTGGAACATATACTGCACACCAAAAATTCTCATATAAAAAATATTTTGCTTATGACCATAAACTAATTGTAATGGCGAGTAAAGATAAGCTACTGGCCTAATGCATACAAGTGACGCTGCATGCAAAATAGCATGTGTCCATACAAATGAAAGAAGCTTAGCTCTCATAAATAATGCTCTTGAAATTAATTGCAAACGTTTTATGAATGATTTTCCTAAACCATTCTGTGTATGAACATGAGCTACAGGATGTTCAACACTTATCCCAATTGAATGAGAAATTTTGGACCAATCGCAAATTGCCACGTAGTTTACTAAATTAATGATGATATTCCAAATAATTGAATTTGAGACTAATTAGAAGTTGACATTTGTCCCAAATTGAAGTTGCAGACATAAATTGGCGAAGTCCGATGAAGCCACATGTTTCCTTCGTAACCATTGGATTGAATAAAATTGCTTCGATCCAATTTGATATTATTATTTGGCCTAAAAGTCCAATTTAGCCCATAAATAGACTTAATTTGACCAAAATGTCAAATAAAGCCCAAATCTAATTAGTCAGGCCCATGGACGGATCAAGCCCAAGTCCATGAATTCCAGTAGAGAACTCTATAAATAGAAGAATTCTTCTCATTTGTGAAGGTTAACAATTCTATACACCAGAGAGCTTATAGATAATTCTTTACAATTACAAGACTCCTTGACTCCTGAAGCTTACCACACCTGAAAACTGAAATCCTTCGAAGATACAAGCATCCTGAAGACTGAAGTCCTTTAAAGATCCAAGCATTCCTAAGACTGAAGCCCTTTGAAGATACAAACACTTTGAAGACTGGAGTCCTTTAAAGATACAAGCAATTCTTCAATCAGAGAGTCCAAAGAGAATTCATCAAGCAGCAGAAGACTCCCAAGACTCCTAAAGCAACAATCTTAGAAGATAGAAGACCCTTAAGGACTGAAGTCCTTCGGAGATACAAGTATTCTTCCAAGACTTCAACTCTACGATCATCACGCGCTTCACTTTCTCAAATCAAGCGTACGCATTCAACTGAGAGAGAATCAGAGGATCAAGTACTAGAGATCGAACCACATCGCATCAAATCAAATCAACATCACCACCAACTCAAGTTCAACTCCATGAAACAAGTTTCTCTGGAAGCTTCGTGCAAATACTAATCATCCAAGAAGATCAACAAGCCTAAAGGTCGATCATCCAAGAAGATCAACAAGCTCAAAGACCGATCACCCAAGAAGATCAATTAGCCCAAAAGCCGATCATCCAAGAAGATCATCAAGCCCAAAGGCCATCATCCAAGAAGATCAACAAGCCCAAAAGTCGATTAACTAAGAAGATCAACAAGCCCAATGACCCAAGAAGATCAACAAACCTAAAGACCGATCACCCAAAAAGATATAAAAAGCCCAAAGATAATAAACGTACATAAAGCTACCGTCATCCAAGACAATAAGCGTACAAATGGCACCAAAAAAAGTGGTATCTAAAGCTACCGTCGTAAACGATACTTACATAAGCTCTGTCATCACAGAATAACAAATGAAATCTACTAAAGGCGGGATCGTTATTAGAAAAAATCCCTTGTTCGACGGTTATGTTTCTGCTACTGATCCATCAGATAAAGAATCACATTTTGATGCAGTATCTTTCATGGTGACTGACGTAACGGCTGAGTCAGCCATGGCAGAGATGGAAAGGAAGATAAATTTTCTAATGAAAGTTGTTGAAGAGCGAGATCATGAAATCGTTGATTTAAGAGATCAAGTACAGGCTTGAGAAACCGCTGAGTTGAGTCAATCTCCAACTACAAAAGCCAATGAAAAAGGAAAGACTGTCTTGCAGGAAGACCAGCAGAAACAATCTACCTCTGCGTTGCCCTGTCAATTCAACAATTGCAGGATATGATTACAAACTCTATAAGGGCTCAATATGGAGAACGATTTCAAACTTCCTTTATATACTACAAGCCATATACCAAGAGAATCGACAACCTAAGAATGTCAGTTGGGTATCCACCTCCAAAGTTCCAGCAGTTCGATGGAAAGGGCAATCCAAAAAACATGTTGTACACTTCATTGAAACCTGTGAAAATGCAGAAACCAGAGGAGACCAGCTAGTCAAGCAATTCATTCATACCTTGAAAGGAAATGCTTTCGATTGGTATACTGATTTGGAGGCAGAAGTGATTGACAGTTGGGAACAACTAGAAAGGGAGTTCCTGAACCGCTTCTACAGTACAAGGCGCATTGTTTGCATGATAGAGCTAACGAACACCAAACAATGGAAGGGTGAGACAACCATCAATTACACCAATCGATGGAGAGCTTTAAGTCTAGATTGCAAAGATAGATTCACTGAATTATCTGCAGTGGAGATGTGCACTCAAGGCATGCACTAGGAGCTTCTCTACATCCTACAAGAGATAAAACCTCGTACATTTGAGGAGATGGCAACACGCGCTCGTGTTATGAAGCTGAGCATCGCCAACAGGGGAATTAAACATTTCCTAGTCCCTGAAGGGAGAAAATACAAGAATGAAGCCAAAGGCACTGAAAAGATCGAGGATAGTGCCACAAACGAATCTATGGTCGTTCATGTGACCCCACTGAAATTTCCTCCAAACGAAAACAAACCAAATTTGAAAGAAGGCAGAATGAGGGCGAGAAACATCGTCCAACTCTTAAAAAAAGGCAAAAGAAAGTTTATCCATTCCCTGCCTCTGATGTGGCAGATATGTTGGAGCAACTGCTAAAGAAGCAATTTATTTAGCTGTTAGAATGCAAGCGGCCGGAACAAGTAGGAAAAATAGATGATCCTAACTACTGCAAGTATCATCGGGTCATTAATCACCCAGTTCAAAGATTCTTCATGCTAAAGGAACGAATTCTGAAGTTGGCTCGTGAAAAGAAGATTGAGTTAGATTTGGATGAAATAGCTTAGACAAATCACGCTACAGTAGCGACAACTTCAAGTGTCCTAACACTGTCTATGTCTCATGCTCAAAGACAAAGCCTAATCCAGTTTGGAGCTTTCGAGCCTATAGTCGTTTGGTTCCAACAAGAGATTCAAACAGAAAATTCCAAGAAAAAAAAAAAAAAGATGAGCTCATTGGAGAGGACATCAAAGGGTGGATAGTTGGATAGTTGTGACTCGTCGAAAAAGAAGACAGCCGAACTCCACCCAAAAAGATTCGTGCTTCTATCGAAGCTATAGAAGAAGGAATGAGACTCATAAAAAGAAAGACAAAAAGATGACACAAAAGCCTAAGCCTACTAAGAAAGAACAAGAGCTTTCCTCAATTCCGATGGCCAGTAACTTCGGCAGAATTTCTCCCAATAAGGTTTCTCAATAATCATCCAGAGAAAGTATCGGACGTTATTGCATTTCATACTATCGACATAGTGGAAGTCGACAACAATCATATAACTGTCGAAGAAGTCAACGACTCAGAAGAAATGAGGCAAAAAACATCTGTCTTCGATCGTATTAAAACTTCAAGTGCTCGATCTTCTGTCTTTCAAAGATTGAGTATGGCCACGGTAGGAGAAGAAGACCAATGTCCAACAACTACTTCTACTCGAACTTCAGCCTTCGAAAGCCTAAGTATATCCACATCAAAGAAAGATCGACCTTCAACATTTTCTTTTGATCGTCTCAAGATAACAAGCGATCAACATAAAGAAGGATGAAAATCTTGAAGGCGACGTCATTCAATGAAGAAAACAACGGCGAAAATATTCACAGTCGTGTCCTTTCATGCATGAAGAGGAAATTTTCTGTTGACATAAGTACAGAAGGTTCCTTGATAGTGAAGCCAAAACTCATCGCATTGACGAATCCTACAAATGAAGAGGATGATCAAAACCATGATGAAATTAGAGCTTCTGAAGTTCAAATGAAGAAGCTCCTCATCGCAAAAGCCTAAACTGCATAATCTCGTGAATGCCTGGCTGGTGCCAGCGGGTATATTGTCCCTAGCCCGCATGAGCTTAAAATGATGATCTGGCCCAAAAAAAATTTGTACGGACTACGTTACAACTTGATCCCCTATCATTAAAAGTGTACGTTAGGCAACTTAGAGAAAATTTAAGTCATCGTGCGCAAAAAAAAAAAAAAAAAAAAAAAAAAAAAAAAAAAAAAACCTTGAACTACGTCATGATTTGATCCCTTTCTTTAAAAGTACGAAGGAAACTTAAAGAAATTTAAGTTTCATCCAATCAGAAAGTGTACCACAACCACCTAAGTATGACACTACAAGATTGATGTTGATCATCCCTGTTAAAGAATGACACTCCAGATTGAAGATGTTCATCCCTATTGGGGCAACACAATGGATTGAAGATGTTCATTTCTTGTAAGGAGCCAACACAGTAAATAAAAGGCACACACTTGAAATGCGCTTCGCTTCCTCTTTAAAATCAAACTTAGATGTTTCTCCATCTTCAAGTTCAGAGGCTTCGTCGATGCTCTTTAATCTCCAAGTTTAGAGGCTTCATAGATGGTTCATCTTCATGCTCAAGTCTAGAGGTTTTGCAATGCCATTTTCACGCTCAAAGTTGCGAAGTCGAGCTCAATGTAAAGATTCATCGATGCTTTTTCAAACTCAAGTGTGGATGATTCGCTGATGTTTCAAGCTCAAATGCGGAGGATTCACCGATTCTTCAAAGCTCAAGTGCAAAGGATTCGCCGATACTTCATCAAACTCAAATGCGAAGGATTTATCGATGCTTTGTCAAACTCAAACGTGAAGGTCTCGTCGATGCTTCTCCATCCTCAAGTTCAGAGACTCCATTGAAGCAGTTCCATCTTCAAGTTCAAAATTGGCGTGCATGGCCACACTTCCTTCTTCAAGTTCAAGGTCAGTATGCATGGCTCTGCTCCATCTTCAAGCTCAAAGTCGGTGTGCATGGCTCCGCTTCATCGTTAAGTTCATGGTCAGTGTGGATGGCTCGACTCCATCTTCAATGACTCAGTCTACAAAATTATGATGCAGCTTTGCTTCATCTCCAATGTCTGGCGTGGTTCGCTTTATCTTCAAAGTCATGGCGTAGCTTTGCTTCATCTTCAAAGTCGTGGCGTGGCTTTGCTTCATCTCCAAATTGATGACGCGGCTTCGCTTCATCTCCAAAATGTTGGCGTAGTTTCACTTTATCTCCAAATTCTGGTGTGGTTTGCTTCATCTCCAAAGTCATGGTGTGGCTTCGCTTCATCTCCAAACTAATGACGCGATTTCGCTTCATCTCCAAAGTCATGGTGCGGTTTCTTTTTATCTCAAAAGTTATGGCGTGGCTTCGCTTCATCTCCAAACTGATGGCGGGACTTCACTTCATCTCCAAACTGATGGCGGGACTTCACTTCATCACCAAAGTCTTGGTGCTGTTTTGTTTCCTCTCCAAAATGTTGGCACGGCTTCGCTTCATCTCCAAAGTCGTGGCGTAGCTTCGTTTCATCTCCAAACTGATGGTGCGGTTTCACTTCATCTCCAAACTGATGACGCGACTTCACTCCATCTCCAAAGTCATGGTGCGGTTCCGTTTCCTCTCCAAAATGTTGGTACAACTTCACCCCTTCTCCAAAATATTGGTGTAACTTCGCTTCTTCTCCAAAAATGATAGTTGTGGTTCCACCTCATATGCGAGATCAAGTTTGGTTTGCCTAGCTCCACCTCATATGCGAGGACAACTCTAGTCCATCTGGTTCCACCGCACATGCGAGGACAACTCTGGTCCCTTATCTTCAAATTTTGATCAAGGAGTAACATAATAATATAGACCTTTTGGGGATCCTCCCTAGGGTAATCCCTCTCATGAAGATCAGGATACACGAACGGCACAATAAAGCAAACTTTTGAATCCTCCCTAGGATGATCGAATGGGAGAGTTGTAAGCTTTTGCAAGGCCCCTCCCAAGACAATCAGGATGCATGAACGACACTACAATGCAGACTAGATCCTCCCCAAGGTGATCGAATGGGAGAGTTGTAAGCCTTTGCGAGGCCCGTCCCATGACGATCAGGATGCACAAATGATACTATAAAGTGGGGCCCTCCCATGACGATCAGGATGCACAAACATGAGAAGCGATACAATAGTTTCAGGGTCATTCCTTTTAATACCAAGGAGACGACCATGTATCAAGGAATTGCTGCAAAAAAAAAAAAAACAATAAATAAAACATCACCTCCTACAAAAAGAAATTAAAAAGAAAAAAAAGAAGAAGAAAAAGAAGCAAAACAAAAAAAAAAAAGAAAAAAAGAAAAAGAAAATGGAAAATAAAAAAACATGTGGAAAAAAGAAAAGAAAAGAGGAAAAACAGAAAATAAAAGAAAAAAGAATGAAAAAAAAGAAAAAAAAGAAAAGAGAAGAAGAAAAAAATGAAAAAAGAATTTATTCAAAAAATAAACGAATAATATGAACAAAATAAAAAAAAAAGTGAAATAAGAAAAAAAAATGTAAAAAAATGTAAAAAGAAAATTATGAATAAAAAAAAAAGAAAGGAAATTAAGAAGGAAAAATAATACAAAAAATTTTGGTTAAAAGATAAAACCAGATCTTTATTAGAAAAAAACCTAAAATTTCTCTCATTTCCCACTAAATCTCTCTTTACTATGTCACTGAGCTCATATCAGCAGGCCCTATCCTTTTCTCAAGCGAATCCGTACGAATGCACACCGTCACCATCCACGGCGGGTGGTTCGATCTCCACAGTGCTAGACAATAATGACGTTGCAAACAATCGTGGTAGAAGAATTTGTAGGAAAAAAAATGTTGGAAGCAATAGAAAACAAGGAAGAAGAAAGAAAGATCAAGAAAAGAAACATGGTTTTCGTAAAAGGAAGAAATTAAAAAAAAAAAAAAAAGACTTTATTCTCTTCCTCTCTCACACATCATATTAGCACCATGAGAAACAGGCGGTAAAAAAAAAAGAAAAATCTAGTAGAAGCAAAAGTCGATGTTGTCAGTGACCACACATCAAGTGCAACATAATGCTGATGGGTTCCAAAGGACATAATCAACCACAAAATCCTTAAAAAATGTGAGGAAAAAGAAAGGTTGAAACATGTTGAAGAAATTAGAAAAGAAAAAAAAGAAAACAAGAGAAGATCGGTCACAAGAGAGTAAAAAAAACGAAAAAAAGAAGATCGATCACGAGAGAGTGCTCTGTTTTCATCGACTCAGTGAAGCAAAACAAGAAGTATAGAAAAAAAGCTGAAAAAATAATAAAAAGGTCTTGAAGAAGCTTTCAAAGATGCAATGGAGGTGATTCACTCAATGTGAATTCTATGAGGTTTCTGGGTTCAATTTATAGATGAATAATCAAAGGTGGTTAAAATTTAAAAGCCAAATTTGGAGAAGAAGTTTAGATTTTAGATTGACTAAACACATAGCATTTGAGAAGATATAACAAATTTTGGGTTAAATTGATTTTTTTTTTTTTTTGATTTATCCAATTTAACAAAAGAAGGTGGTTTTATTTTCGGCAAGTTTGAAGGCTCATATTCAACTTCACTAAATAATAATAATAATAATAATTTAGGTCAGAATAAGTTTCAAATCCATATTTATCCAAATATCAAGTTCAAAGTCCTAGATTATCCAAGCTTCAAATCAAAATTAGTTTAAGATTATAATTCTATCCAAATAAAATTTTGGATTTCAATTTCGGTTAAAATTCAAATTTGCGCATATTCCAAATTTTATTTCAATTTCATCTAGTTCATATCCTTAGTTCCAAATCAAATTGTGGTAAGATCTAAAACTTCTTTCAAATTAAAATTTAGTCATATTCCAAATTTTATTCAAAATCAAAATTTCAATTTTGAGATTAAATTGTGGATAAAATCTCAAATTTGGGCATCTTCCAAATTTTATATCAAATTCATCCAAATTTAGGTTCTCTCATCCCTATTTTCAAATCAAATTGCGGGAAAGATATAAAATTTATCCCAAATTGAAATTTGGACATATTCCAAATTTTATTTTAAATTCAAATTATTCGACCTTGAGTTTTTATCTTCAATCAAAATAAATTGCAGATAAAAACATGTCTTAATTAGTCTCTTATTAAAATTTGGGTATATCCCAAATTTTTATCTCAAACCAAAATTGATCGAGATTCAATTTCACCTCAAATTCTATTCCAAATTCAAGCTAAGATTTGGGTACCAAGAAAATTTCATCCCAATGTCAAGACCTTGGCATAATGTAAGTGTTGTCTCAAATCAAAATATAGGCATACTCCAAGAATCCACCAAATCAAAGTTGAAGGAAAGATAAAGACAAGATGACAAATTCTACTTCAAATTCACGTGAAATCTAAAAAAAAAATGATTGTTAGAATTTGGAATATTAAATTAAATTTGAAATTAAAGTGGAACATAAATTCTACTTTAGTTCGAATTAAAGTTCATTTGGGAGCAAGAAAGTCAAAGACTAAAATTTATCTTTTGTTTACTTGGCGAAAGTGTGTCAAGCAAACAAATTTCAAATCAAAATTTTGAGCTAAATTCTCATATTTTGATCAAAATGATGCATCAAACTAAGGGAGTTAGAATCATACTTTGATTTCGAATGATCTTTTTTGAGATCCACCCACTGTATAAACGTACATAAATCTTGAAAAGGGGCATTTGTTGAATGAGAAATTTTGGACCGATCACAAATTGGCACGTCATTTACTAAATTAATGAAGAAATTCCAAATAATTGAATTCGAGACTAATTAGAAGTTGATATTTGTCCCAAATTGAAGTTGCAGACATAAATTGACGAAGTTCGATGATGCCACATGTTTCCTTCATAACCATTGGATTGAATAAAATTACTTCGGTCTAATTTGATATTATTATTTGGGCTAAAAGTCCAATTTTGCCTATAAATAGGCTTAATTTGACCAAAATGTCAAATAAAGCCCAAATCCAATTAGTCAGGCCCATGGACTGACCAAGCCCAAGCCCATGAATTCCAGCAGAGAACTCTATAAATAGAGGAGTTCTTCTCATTTGTGAGAGTCAGTAATTCTATACTCCAGAGAACTTATAGAGAATTCTTTACAATTTGAAAACTCTTTGACTCCTGAAGCTGACCACACCTGAAGACTAAAGTCCTTCAAAGATACAAGCATCCTAAAGACTAAAGTCCTTTGAAATGCAAGCATTCTGAAGACTAAAGTCCTTTGAAATGAAAGCATTCTGAAGACTGAAATCCTTTGAAGATGCAAGCATTCTGAACACTGAAGTCCTTTGAAGATACAAACACTCTGAAGACTGAAGTCCTTTGAAGATACAAGCAATTCTACATTTAAAGTGTCCAAAGAGAATTCATCAAGAAGCAAAAGACTCCCAAGACACCTAAAGCAGCACTCTTAGAAGATAGAAAACCCTTAAAGACTGAAGACCTTCGGAGATACAAGTATTCATCCAAGACTTCAACTCCACGATCATCACGTACTTCGCTTCCTCAAATCAAGTGTACACATTCAACTGAGAGAGAATCAGAGGATCAAGTACTAGAGATCGAACCACATCGCATCAAATCAATATCAACACCAACTCAAGTTCAACTCCACGAAACAAGTTTCTCTGGAAGCCTTGTGCGAACACTAATCATCCAAGAAGATGAAGATCAACAAGCCCAAAAGCCGATCACCCAAGAAGATCAAAAAGCCCAAAGGCCGATCATTCAAAAAAATCATCAAGCCCAAAGGTCGATCATCCAAGAAGATCAACAAGCCCAAAGGCCGATCAACCAAGAAGATCAACAAGCCCAAAGGCCGATCACCCAAGAAGATCAACAAGCCCAAAGGCCGATCAACCAAGAAGATCAACAAGCCCAAAGGTGTGAAGATCAACAAGCCCAAAGGTCGATCACCTAGAAAGATCAACAAGCCCAAAGACCGATCAGCTAAGAAGATCAAAAAAGCCCAAAGGCCGATCGTTCAAGAAGATCAACCAGTTTAAAGCTTATACTTTATTTTGAAAGCATCAAAATACTATTTATTAGAGATTGTACTCACTTCCCACAAAATTAATACGAATACAAAGTTCAAGTTCCACGAAATAAATTTCCATTGAAATCTCGTGCGAACACAACTTAAATTCAAATAAATGTTTCTAATGGTCTTTGGCCACTCATAATTATTGTTTATTATTTATTTTAATAGTACCAATAAAATATGAGATATTTAAAAATCAACATAAAAATCATTTTTTCTTCAAGGCCATTTTCATTAAATTAACATGAAAAAAATAAAGTTTATTCTTTGAACCATTATTATAGGGTGCTAATATTTTTCTCATACATAAAATATCCTCGAACCATTTATTTTTGTTTGCAAACCATTTTAGCATATTTTGAGTGCTTAGTCACGCCCTCTAAATCGAGACTAATGACAACTTCATTTTTCTCTTCTAAAGAATAAGTTGGCCGCTCCACGTCTTAAACCCATAGGGACACTCCTTTTCTCAACAAATGAAACCCTAGAGGGGAGCGAGCCACCACACCCCGTTTTGTAGAGAAACCTCCATGAGTGCTAGTATCAGAAGCAGTCAAAATCTTACAAAAAGAATGAACAGTTTGCCTTGTATACCCAGGCGGCTCTCGATCAAGGCTTTAGGCTCACATGGCTGACTCATCCACCAACCAAAAATATTATAACGTAACCAAAACAAACAACAAACAGTTTCAATCTTGTGGTAATCGAGAGAGAGAGAGAGAGTGAGAGGCCATAAATGAAAGAAAGTTTACAGTTCCTAATATCAGTTCCTAATTGTACTATTGTATGGGATTTGGGACACTAATTTCCACTCTAAATCCACTACTTAACTTTTCCCTTGAAATTTGGGGCAAGTTCGTTTTCATAACCCCAAACCCAAATGAAAAGGAAGAAAAACAGAGATTAAAGCCAAATAGTAAAAATATATGCATACATCAATTTCTAGGTATAAAGTGATCTGAGCGTATAGACCTCATTTGTTTCCTTTTCAGCCTGAAAATCAAAAGCAAACATTAAGAATCAACACAGAAACAAGGTAGGTAAGAGGACATGAACAAAAAAGGAAAAAGATAATACTACCAAACGAATGTTAAGAACACGACATAGTATTTTGGGAGGGAGATCAAAATGAGGGATTTGGTGATTAGTCTCGGGAAGGAAATCTAATCTATGATATATTCTATAATGAGACAATTTGCCTGAGTAATCTTGGGAAGGTTTGAGAATTTTCTTTCGGGGTAGGTCATTAATCATCAAGTACTTTTCCGTGAAATGGTCATCCATACAAAAATTTTTATTTGTATAGTCTTTTTTCGTGAGATAAACATTATGAAAATTCAGGAAGAAGGAAGAGCTTAAGAATTTTATCAGCAAAAGTTGGGGGAACATACTTGTAGTTTAACATTTGTTAAACTTCAAACAGAGATATTCAGCAAGTTTACAAATAAAAGGGGAGATTTCAAAGAATCAATTACAAAGGATGAAGCTGGTTTATAAAGTTTGTATGAAGCATCCCACTTGAGAATGAAGGGAGAAAATATATTAGATGAAGCATTAACTTTTCACAACTACTCAACTTGAAACAATGGCCATGGATTCCAACTCTCAAATCTCTGAAGAAGCTAAATATGCGTTGAAGTGGCCAATCTATAAAACTATGCCAAGGTTAATGAGTAGGCACTATATCTCTCTCTATACCAACAACCCATTGATGAATAGTATTTTCCTCACTTTTGCAAAGTTGGACTACGATTTTTTGCAAAAACTTTACCGGAAAGATGAAATTTCAAGATGAAACTTCTTCTTAATGTATGTTTGAGAGTGATTTTAAAATTGTTAAATCACTTTTAAAATTACTCCAAAACATTTTCAAGTGAGAATTTAAATTATTCAATAATCATTCTTTATTATAGCTTAGTAACTTGAATACTTTTGATTAAATTTTAGGTGGGATATCAATATATTGAGAAGCTCTGAAATATAATGAAAGGTCGTTATGAAACCATATATGAATTTTTTATATGGAGAGATTGAACGAAATATGTGGATGAACAACAATATTCTGTTTGCATTTGAGTGCTCAGAAGAAGCGGTAAATTATTCTCTATTATTTTAATATTTTAGTTTGATATATATTCCTGAAAAGATGATTGTTAAAATACTAATAAACTCGAAAGCTTCACTTGTGGATTTAAAAATTTGTTGAAAGATTAACAAGTTAAATTCAATATTATACGGGTTTGAACTTTGAATGTTTTGTTTTGATACCATGTTAAATAATAAAAAACCAACAAAAAAAATCTAAGCTAATGAATTATGGTAAATTTAATATTATCTTTTTTTATTTTT
The DNA here is from genome assembly GCF_027475165.1 of Benincasa hispida. Taxonomy (NCBI): domain Eukaryota; kingdom Viridiplantae; phylum Streptophyta; class Magnoliopsida; order Cucurbitales; family Cucurbitaceae; genus Benincasa; species Benincasa hispida. The sequence continues at coordinate 12,359,660 of NC_143488.1, read as the reverse complement.
GTTTGGGTATTTGGGAACAGATAAAAAGGCAATGCAAAGCTTATTTGGATGAAGGTAAATGGTTGAAGGAAGGATATGTGCCAACAATAGAAGAATACAAGAAAATTGGTGTCATTTCAATTGGCATCTATGTTTTGGTTTCATTAATTTCTTTCCTAGATTTAAGAACTGTTGCTTCAAAAGAGGTTCTCCAATTGGTTCAAGGTGACCCATGCTTCTTAAAGCAATTGGAGTAATTACCAGACTCATGAATGACATAACTTCTCACAAGGTATAGATAATATGAAGAAATTATACTTATCATTAAAAAATTAGTTTTTTTTTTTTAACAAGAAATTAAATGAGTGTAGAATTAGGGGGTGTATCAGGACATCTCAAATAGGTTAATACCTCTATAACTAGGAATAGCTCAAGCCATTCTTAGTGTATATACTAATGCGGATAGGAATCCATATCATTCAAATAAAGTAAAGTTATATACAAAGAGCTAGAGGATAGCAGAAGTCAAAAGAGCACGAGTATGGAAGGGGAAAGGCAAAGAGGTTACAAAAAAAAGTTTCCAATTAAAGACAATAGCACAGGCATCGTAATTACAAAACAACGATGATTTGGTACTCCAAAGGGACGCCAGTGATAAGGTATCATCCCACAAGTTGTTTTGATTTTAGCTAGCATCTTGGAAAATTCTTCTATTTCTTTCAAGCCATATGTTGCCAAGGGTAGCAGCTATAATGTTGCTCTTTAGGATTCGTCTTGCACGGGAGGAGATGATCAAGAAGTATGTTGACAGATTCCACATAGTGACTTGTATTCCCCTGATAAAAATTGTCCCAAAATTTAGAGAAAAATCTGTAGGAATGGAAAATGTGTGCCAATTACTCCGAGTTGTTTCTACATAAAACACACCGATAGGAATTAAGGCAAATAGATGAGCTCCTTTGTTGGTATTATTTGTAAAATAATAATAATAAATTCCCATTTGTAAAATAATAATAATAATAATGGGAATTTATTTTACAAATAATAATAATAAAATCTTCTGGTTCTTCAATGGGCGTCCATTTGAATTCTCAATAATTCTCCTCATTATTATAGATCCCGGATGACCCAATCGATCATACTAAATTGTAAATATATCTAGATTCATGAACTTTAGGTTCATTATTGCATATGTTTCAATTACTCGTATATGAGTATAATACGATCCAGAAGATAAAGCAAACAACTCTTCTAATATACGTTTTTCATTTGAGGCAGTGGATATGATATATAGATATTCCACATTATTCTTATTATCAGTCTCAATATGATACCATTGCAACGTATATCTTTAAAACATAGAAGATTTCTCTTTGATTGACTAGAAAACAATGCATTATCAATTGTAAATTTTATTCCTCTAAGCAAAATAATATTTGTTTTTCCAAAACCTTCAATCAAGTTTGTATAACTTGATATTATATTTACGTTTGCTTTCAGCATTGTCAATTTGGAAAAGTATTTTTATTTGTAAGTATTATGTGTGTAATTGCACTGTATGCCAGACATAGATATTCTTTGCTCATTTTTTAATCACCCGACATATGAAAATGATCCATATTTCTTCATTAAAAAATAATAATTACAATAAGAAAAGCAACACTTAAAATATACAAAAGTTACTTAAAAAAAACATGAAGATAGATAAAATAAAACAATAACATTAAGTTTATATATTCTCAAAATCAAAAGAAACACTTAATGTTCCATCAACTGCGCCAATCTTCTCTTTAGGATATTTAAAGAAATTTGCCACATCCAAATTTTTCATATGGAATGATCAAATATATCATTATCCTAGTATGCAAAATTTGCTTCTACTTTTTTCTCTTTTTTCTCTAGGGAGGCTTGATAGAGGTCAACTAAGTGTTTTGACGTACGATTGGTACATGACCAATGCGCAATCATTCCGCATCGGAAGTATTTATTTTCAACAATTTTTGAACTCTTATCTTGTGGAGCTTTTCCATTGTGATCATCATTTTGTGTGGTTCTTTTGAAATTTGAATGATAAAAACAACCACCACAAAAAATAATAATTATTTCTTCCTCTGCCACAGTCACGACCTCGACCAAAACCGTGATCGCGACCTCAAAAACAATAATTATTTCTTCCTCTGCCACGGTCACGACCACAATAATTATTTTTCATCAATCGTTATTTTACGAGAAGACATAAAATTAATTTAGAATACTATTTAAAACCTTTCTCTCGATCTTCTTTTGCAGAAGCATGTTCGAGACATGAAATATAGAAAATGTCTTTTCTAACATATCGGCATCAGTAATTTTCTCTTTACATAATAACAATTTCAAACTAATTTTAAATAATGTGGAGTTGTAATCACTTACTGATTTGAAATCTTATAGCCTTAGGTCTATCCACTCATAACGAGCCTTAGGAAGAATAACTATTTTTTTCTATGATCATACATCTCTTTTCAATTTTTCCACAATATAAGGGGATCTTTTATTGTAAGATACTCCATTTACAATCCATCGTGGAGATGATGACGAAGGAAAATCATAGCTTTTTCTTTGTCCTGATTGGATGTCATATTTTCCTTGTTAATTGTTTCTCCCAAGTTCATAGCATCCAGGTGAATTTTGGCATCGAGCACCCATGACAAATAATTATTGTCATTAATGTCAAGGGCTGCGAATTTAATTTTGTAAGATTTATCATGGCAACACTATCACAAAATATTATATTTATATTAGAAATTTAATATATACTAAATATGTGAAATAACATTTAATTTATTAATTATAACGAGAGAGAAAAACTGACATACCTTTAGAACCTACCTTTAGTGGAAAAACGACAGGAGCTCGTGTTGTTCCCGTTGTGCTCGTTTAGAGAAAATATAATATGATAATATATTTATATAATAATATTAAATATATAAAATATAATATAGCATAAAATAACTAAAATTAGAGAATTAGATAATATGAAAATTAATAGAATTTTGAAGTGGAATTCTCACCAAAGTATGATTTTAAGATCCATCAAATGACACTATTTATAGGCAAAGTGGCAAGTAGAATGTGAACATACATGGACACCAAACACAAATAATTACAAGACACGTGAACAACATGAAGGGTAACACGAGGCTTTAGGCACTAAGCAATGGGTATTTATTGATTATTATAATATTCATAATAGATAATATGAAAACTAAGAAATTTTGAAGTGGATTTCTCACCGACATGCAATCTTTTGAGATCCACCAAATGCCACTATATTTATAGGCAAAGTGGTACGTAGGATGTGGACTTACAAGAACACCAAACATAAATTATTACAAGGAACATGGACAATATCACTAGAAGAATTTTGGGCTTTAATGTCGGTTTTAAACCGATGTTAAAGGGCTTTAATGTTGGTTGACAACCAACATTAAAGATAGTGTTATTAAAGCCCTTTAATGTCGATTGTCTTTAATGTCGGTTTTAAACCGACATTAAAAGGTTTTAATAACACTATCTTTAATGTCGGTTGCAACCGACATTAAAGTCCTTTAATGAAATTTACAACCGATATTAAAGCCAGAATCTGTCCGTTTTATCAATTATTGTCCGTTCTTTTAAATTCCGTTTCCGAATCCATTATTTTGTCAAAAAGTATAACATGTCACATCATCATCGAACACTGTGGCTATGACATATTATTTATGTATGGATTGCAAATCTATTACATTTAATCCACAAATTCTACTATAAATTTATAATTTAAAAGGTCGTATAATAATTCCACTCTTGAAAACACAAATTACAAGTAATACAAACATTATGATTTTACAAACATTATGAGTTTACTGTCCCTCTCCAATTAGTAAGTATGGATCCCTTCATAATTCTTCTTGAACAGACTCCCCCAGCTTCAGCTGTGTCTGGTTATAGGTATCTTTGTCTGACCATTGTTGTTCAAAGGATCACAAACAAAAAAGGTTTAAGACAGGATTGAAAGTGAAAATGTGATCAGAATTCATATTCCATTAATCGTGTTTATTTGGAATGTGTGTGAATGGTACATTCAAGGCAAAATTCTTTACTAGAGTTACCAAAGAAAAAGTATAAAGAGGTTGCGATATCAAATCTTTATTTTTTTGTTGCACCTGCAAAACAAGAAAACTCAAAAGTTGAATAAATGAGAGAATCTTCTTTTTAAAACTATGAGTCATCAACTAAAACTTATTAAAACTGTGAGTCAAACATTCTTTTAGTGTATTTAATTAGTATAATGCACATGTTCTCAAGCCAATCAATCGTTTAGTTCCTGCATCTATCGCTTAGCTCCAACGGCCCATCGTGTAGCTCAATCGATTAGTAAACGATCTCGTGCATAGGCTATCGTTTAGCTACCACACCCATCGTTTTCCTCCATCGTTTAGCGTTGACGCCTTATCATCTAACGCATTCGCCTATCGCTTAACGTCATCGCCTATCGCTTAGCATTCCACCTATCGTGTAGCGTGTCTGCTCATCGTCTAGTGCATCACGGCTATCATCTAGCACTCATGCCCATCACGTAGTGCCATCGTGTAGTCTATCGCTTAGCGCCCATGCATCGTCTGTCATACAATCGTCCAGCACCTGCCTACACGATCTTCCAACGCCCGCGCATCTACTATACGATCGTCCAGCACCCACCTACACGATCATCCAGTGCCCACGCATCTGTTGTACCATCGTCCAGTGCCCGTGCATTTCTACACGATCATCTAGCGCATCGCTTAGCTCCACGCATCTGTTATACGATCATCTACCTCATCATTTAGCTCCCTGCATTGCTACACGATCGTCCACCGCCCGCCTACACAATCGCCTACCTCATCGTGTAGCGCTATCCATTTGCTACACGATCGTCTACCCAGTGCTTTGCGCTCAACATTTCGCTTTCACTGTTCTTGCTCACACATACCCAACGCAAAAGCAACTCTTGGCAACGCCTCTTGCCAATACTTCAATAAAGTATCATATACAACAAAACCATTAATCAAATTGAATTTCAAAGGCCATAGACACATAAAAAGGCCCAAATCTAGGAGTAGAGAGACATATTGAAGTGAAACCGTAACTGGCTTTCATTGAGACATTTACACAAACAGTTGAGAGGCATAACATAAGAACAAAAATTGTTGTGAGTTTAAGAGAGGAAAGAAAATAAGAGCATATTGATTTGGACGAACGACAAACGGCGAACTTCAGATCTTCAAATTTTGGACTTTAGATCGAATGACGAACGACGGCACACGGATCTGGGCGACTTCAAATCTGGACTTCAGATTCGGGCGACTGGGTGTGGCCGATGATGGACGAAAGAGAGGATCTACACCACGGACGACTGGGTGCGACTTCAGATCCGAGCCAGATCTACACCACAACAGATTTTTCACCCACGATCGATGGACGAATGGCAAGGGTTTGGAAGAGAGAAGTGAGAAAGAAGAGGGTCTGAAGAGGGAAATGTGAGAATGGAAGAAAAAGAAAATAGGGGGAGAGGGAAGAGGGAAAAATGAAAAAAAATGGGGGGAAAATAGAAAATAGGGAGAGAGTGAAGAGGGAAAAATTAAGCGTGTCTTAATGTCGGTTTAAAACCGACATTAAAGGTACCCCTACAATGTCGGTTTAAAACTGACATTAAAGATCCACTTTTTTTAAAAAAAAAAAATTGACATTATACATCCAATTTCACTTTTTTCAAATGACATTAAATCCCAAAATTCTTGTAGTGTATGAAAAATGGCACATGACTTTTAGGATACTAAGCATTGGACATCTATTTTTATGATATTTATAATATAATTGTATTTGTTCGTCTAAGCTAATATTTTTTTTCTTATCTTTTTCAAAAAAATAATTTTTTTTCTTATCTCCCTTACTTTTCTCTAGATTCTTCATTTTTTTCAAGCATTTTTGTCGCAAAGGTTTCCTTAATTATATTTTTTCTTTCTAAAACTCTTTCTTCCCCTTTCTAATTTGTTTATCTCTCTAATATTTTTTCTTTTAAACTGTGGTCCCTCCTCTATATTTCAAATTTTTATAAATATTCTTTTCTCCAAAAGATTTATTCTTTTCTATAATTTTTTTTGTGTCAAAATTTTATAAAATCTAGTTTATAAATTTACTTACAACTTTACCACTGAAATTTTATGTTAGCGCTTAACTATTTAATATAAAATTCTATTATTAATTACTAATATTCTAAGTAATATATATTTATTTAATTTTTAGAAATTAAATTAAATAATTTTAATTTAATTAATATTTAATTAAAAATTCAATTATTTATATTTTAAGTGATTAAACCATAAATTAATATAATAATCTATTAAATAATGTTAATTAATCTATTACTACATTGTATGTTCTCTTAAATTTAATTAAATAGTTATTTAGGTTTGGTTCTTATATATAAAATTGGTAAATCAAACACATATATTTAACTTCCCGATATTAATTATCTCACACGTCTAAACACATGTAATACTTATTTTAGACATGTAAAATGCATACATTTAAATCTCACACTTTTAACATTCATACTGATAAACCAACGTATCTAATCGAAGGGACTTGAAGGTAAATTTATATTTTCTTTCACCAACCTCATTAAAAAGGAAGAAGAAATGTAAACCAAAATTTCGGTGCATTTAATTTGGTGTCCCATGGTTGTGACATTGATTAAACATCAAAAGGGCAACAAGCTTTAATTTGTTCTTATAAATTACATAAAAATAATAAACCCAACTGCAGAAGTATAGCCGTGTGGAAGAATCATTCTACATTTCTTCCTTTAAAAAAAGAAAAACAAAAATATATGTAATTTTGTTTAGTATAAATAGGAGTGGGATATGGGTTATTTAAATCATGAGGCTCTTGATCTCAATATATATTAATGTTAGTTGAGTTAAGCTAATTTTGACATCAAATAATGGCCTCTTTCAATAATGGTGTTCCTCGTAGAAATGCAAACTTTCAACCAAGTGTGTGGGGAGATTACTTCCTTTCCTATCATTTCCAAACTTCGGTACACATTGATATATATGATTTCAAAATTTTTGTTTTCTCTCGTTTGTGATTTTTGTTGGTTTGCTTGATCATGAAATGTTTTTGTTTCATGTTGTTTATTTTGTTCGCTAGATATGCATTTTAAGATTTATTTAAAATTGTTGTAACTTTTAAAATAATTATTAAGAGTATGTGAAATTGGTTAAAATAATTATTTAAAAGTTTATATGATTTGAAATGCAACTAACTTTTTTTAGTTTAATTTGCTTGATAACTTTTTTTTTCATAAAAATGATTGTTATAAGAAATTAAATCAATAAAAATTTGAGAATAGAGATGTGAGAAAGTAAATTAGTATGATAAATTTGAAATAGCTAGGTAAATGGCTAGAGAAGGTACCAATTTTTAGGAAAGCTAAATCTAAAAGTTAATATCAATTAAATAGCTTTTGCTCATTAAAATATATCAAAAAGTGATTTCGGGTAAATTATAAAACCTCTATTTAGTTTTTAGTTTTTGAAAATTAAAACTTATAAACACACTCATTTCACCTCTAAATTTATTGCTTTGATATCTACTTTTTACTCATGATTTCAAAACGAAGTCCATTTTTAAAAAAAATTTAAAAAATTAGTTATTGGAATTTGGAATTTGGATAAAAATTCAATTATTCTACTTAAGATTCATACAAATCATAACAAGAAAATTACAGAAAATAGACTTAATTTTCAAAAACCAAAAATAAAATATTTACCAAATAAGACCTAAATAATTTATTTCACAAAACAGCCTACATAGTTAGATGTTTTTATATAATACCTTTTTATGCTTTTTACACAATCCCAAACGGACCTTAATCCCGAACATTTGGATGGTCAAATTTCTCATCTAAAATGTCTAGATTATTAGATAATTGCTAGCTAGTATTCTTTCTTATAAGTTTTTCATTAGCCAAACTCTTAACATATTTATGATCAATGAAAATGATATAGAGAAAAATATTAGAGAAAATATATATTGATTTATATACCTCTAAACTCTGAGAATTTTATTAATTAAAATCTTGAACTATCAATTGTATTAATTTAGACATTAAACTTTATAAGTATACAAGTGTTATATCCTCTATCATATTTTGTTTAGATAAAAATTGTGTGAGAAGGTCGTAATTTTATTTCGTGATGTACAAGTATAAGAATATGTTTGAAACTAACTACATTTCCTATAATTAGTTATGTTTTCTTTTTCAAAAAAATTAAATCTTGCTTGAAGTTTAGTTTCAAAGGAACAGGTTATCTACCTAATGGCAATAACATATGATGTGTGTTATCTTCATGGACAAATATTACGAAAAATGAGGAGGAAGAAGAGGAGATGGTCATGAAACAAGTTCAAGAACACAAAGAAGGAGTGAGGAGAATTTTTGGAGCTGCTGAAAAGTGTTCAGAAAAGTTAATTTTGATTGATTTAATCCAACGCCTAGGTTTGTCATACCACTTTGAAGATGAGATTAATGAAATTCTTGACCATATCCAAAGTCATGATAATGTTGATGAAGAAGATGAGGATCTTTACATCATGGCTCTTAGATTTCGATTACTTCGACAACAAGGTTTCTTTGTTTCTTGTGGTAAGTCTCATTCTAAGTCATTTTACCATATTATTTTTTTGATTTACCAGATAAATTAATATTAATATTATTATTATTATTTTACCTATTTATTTAACTTCTTCAAACAGGGATATTCAATAAATTTACAAATGAAAGGGGAGAGTTCAAAGAATCAATTACAAAGGATGAAGCTGGTTTATTAAGTTTGTATGAAGCATCCCACTTGAGAACGAAGGGAGAAAATATATTGGATGAAGCATTAACTTTGACAACTACTCAACTTGAAACAATGGCCATGGATTCCAACTCTCCATTCTCTGAAGAAGCTAAATATGCTTTGAAGTGGCCAATTTGTAAAGCTATGCCAAGGTTAATGAGTAGGCAATATATATCTCTCTATCACAACAATCCATTGAAGAATAGTGTTTTGCTCACTTTTGCAAAGTTGGACTACAATGCTCTACAAAGGCTTTACCAGAAAGAACTAGGTGAACTTTCAAGGTGATGCTTTATCCTTATAAATTTCAAAAACAAAAAATTAAATAAAATGATTTTTAAATGGGGCCTAAATGGTCAACAAATGCAGATATTAACTTTTTATCCAATTTACCTTTCTTTAAAAAAAGAAAAAAAAAAATCTAATTCCAAGTGTGAATATATACATAGGTGGTGGAGGGATCAGAAGTTTATGGAACAATTATCTTTTGCAAGAGATAGGGTGGTGGAATGCTATATTTGGGCATTGGGAGTATACTATGAACCAAAGTACTCAACCAATAGAAGAATATTTGTCAAAATTATTTATTTCATAACCATAATTGATGATGTGTATGATGCATATGGCATACTTGATGAACTTCAACTTTTCACCCAAGCGATTCAAAGGTTTATCTCTAAACTCTTTATTTAATTTAGTGTTTAGATGTAAAGCTTGCCTAACTAGTTTTACCCTGTAGTCAATAACATTCACCTTCAATATTCTTTTTAGTGTAGTAATGATTTTGAGCAATAGAATTTCAAGGTTACATTGTTTCAAAGATTGTTCTATGGTTTTTCTTTCAAGTATAATTTCATATTAATAGATCATAAGGTGAATATATAATCTAATAGGATGCATTACTAAAAATACTAAATGATCAAATATAGTTTAGAATCATTACAAAAATTATATATATGATATATACGTGTAAATTATTTCAATAATGTGATCTCGTTTAAATGACCAACGATCAAAATGGGTAGCCAGATACCTCCACAATAGTAGGATATTTTGCAACTCGTGCATAAACTTTATGATTTCATTTTGGAACTAGCCAAAGGCCTGGATCCCTCCCTTCAATTCCTTAGCCAATATAGGACTTTTCACCCAATACCAACATGTGTGAGAATTTAAAATATTAAAGAAGTGTCGTTATTCTAGCCTAATCACTTGAATGTTTGATTAAATTTCAGGTGGGATATCAAGAGCGTTGACAAACTCCCAAATTACATGAAAGGTCTTTATGAAGCTATACTTGAATTTTATCGAGAGATTGAACAAGATATGTGCATGGACAACAATATTAAATTCACATTTGATTGTGCAAAAGAAGCGGTAAATTCTATTATTGGACTAGTTTGGTTTCATATATATTTTTTGGGAAGCCGTTAAAATACCAAAACTAAAAAAATTTGTTTGCAAGTTTGAAAATTTGTTGAAGACCTAACAAGTAAAATTCAATATTAAATTTAGAGAAAATGACTTTACAAGGATTTGAACTTCGAATGTTTTTTTTTTATATATACTATGCTTAAATCACTCTAAAAGCTTGAATTGATAGAATATGGTGAATTTAATATGAAACTTGTGGGTGTTGGACTATCCCTATCTCTTCCCAGGCAGCCATGTGCTAAATTTCTTTAGTAAAAAATGATGTTTAATTTTATTTATACTATGTAAAGTTAAGAGAAGTAGGAGACTAAGCTGTAGCTAATCAATTGTTACCTATTTAATATTATATCACCACCTCACCGAAGAAGTCTCTTTCTAATTTATTTTAGTTTGGAGTTTTGGCCACAGATGAAAAGGCAATGCAGAGCTTATTTGGAGGAAGCTAAATGGTTCAATGAAGAATATGTGCCAACAACAGAAGAATACATGAAATTTGGTGTAATTTCTATTGCCAACTATGTTTTGGCTTCAGTTTGCTTCCTAGCTTTGGGAAATGTTGCTTCAGAAGAGGTTTTCCAGTGGGTCCAAGGTGAACCCATGCTTCTTAAAGCAGCTGGAGTAATTGCCAGACTCATGAATGACATAACATCCCACAAGGTATGGGCAATATATATATAAAGAAGTTATCCTTATTATAAAAAATGATAATACAAGTATACAAAGTTGGGAGTACCAGATGTTTGAGATTTATGGACCTTGATATCATATATTATATAAACCATCTAAAAGACCAATTGGCAATGAAAAGTGTAATTCATATATATCCACTATGTTGGCCTACATTTTGTTGTTGTTTTCATTCTATTTATTAAAGACATACTTTAAGATTTCACCATGCTTTTCATTATAGTTTGAACAAGAGAGAGGCCATGTGGTTACTGCAGTTCAGCGCTACATGAAACAATATGGAGCAACGAAAGGAGAGGCCATAGCCGAACTTAAAAGACAAGTGGTGGAAGCTTGGAAAGATTTAATAGAAGATTATATCAAATTGTGTGGAAAGTTTCCAAATGTGATCCTTCATTTGGGGTTGAATCTCACTCGAGCAGCAAACTTCTATTATAAAGAGCGAAATGGTTTCTCTTTCATCGATGGAGAAACTAAACATCTTATTACCTTATTACTCACCATGCCAATTTGATCCTATCTATACAGTACTTTGTGCTTTTAATGAAAAACGAGTTTTTGCAAATATTATTATAATTATTTTTCTAATAAGCAAAACGTATTATATTCTTTTGTTATATGTATTTCAATGAAATTTACTATGTTTAATAATACTTTTTTGTTACGTATTCAGTGTATTTGGCTACCTTATGAATTCAAAATATATGTCCAGAGAAGCGTGTGATTCGAATCCATTAATTTCTTCTTTGAGGATTAATGTTTTAACCAGTTGAACTGAATTATGTCATCATTGACAGGGTGATGGAATTTTAATAACTACATTGTATTGACATTTGAATTATATTGTTCAATATACATTGCCACATCACATTATGGGTCACTTTAAGAATTCTGGAGTCGCCACTAATAATATTAAAAACATGATTCGTCACTTAATTAAAAAAAAAGTACTATTGGTCTATGTAAATTCATAATTGAGCTCAGGAGTCATTTGTGTATAGATGAGTACTAGCACCATACAACACCCATAAAAACGTTACCAAAATTTATCTTTTATTACTCAATTAAAAAAATAAGGTCCACAAAAAATTATTTGCTTTGTTTTTAAGCGTCTCATGTTTATTGGCTCACATTTTAGAAATAGAACATGAACTAATAATTGTGAGTGGCATCAAAGCCATTAAGTAAATTGAAAATTTATTTTGGATTCTCAAAATAATTTCATACACCTCGAGAACATTATAACATCAAACTTTGATGATTCTAATCTCCGTCGTCGGAGTTTAATGAGAAATTTCATATATTTAAGGAATTTAACTTCTAAAAAGTGAACACTACTAAGTCTCATTTTAAATTAAAAATTGTTATTGATGGTTGAAATGCAAATTGTTAATTTTTTAAAGATGATTTCAAATTTAGAACTTTAAATTAGGGAAAATTTCATGTATTTATGGACTTTTAACAATAAAACCCATAACGGAACACTACTTTTCTCAAATTTATTCTTTTGTAAAAATATATATTTATTTGCACGAGAATTTTTATGTATTTATGAATTAGAATAATTCACAAAATAACACTATTAATTCTCAAATTTAATTTTGGTCAAGCATTTTGTGTATTTATGGAATTTTAACAAAAACACATAAAGAAAAGACTATTCCGCCTTCAGCCAAATATTAATTTGCTACCATTTTTAATTTAAGAAATATTTGTGATGAATATTTTATTTTATTATTGACTTTACACCTGAGATTAACGATGGATTTGAGATTTATGTAAAAATATATATATAAAATTACAAATTCACCATGACAAATTGGTCACCTATGATAATAATAATTAGGATTAACATTGTGACGTATTAAAGAAAAAAAAAAAAAAGTTACACAAAGCACAAATAAGCAGTTGTAAAAAAGTTACAAAAATGACTCTCTAGTTAGTTAATTGATGTGATAAAAAAACAAATCAAAGCAAGTAGACTCATTAAATAACAAAAAGAATATCACAGACTAACTAACAACAACAAAATCTCATTCGAACTTTAATCCCATGTCATAAGATAAAATTAATTTTGCATATTTAGTATTGATTCTTAGACACAATTTGGCAATTTGAAAGAAAAGAAGAAAAATAAACTCATAGTAAAAATAGAGAGACATCAAAGCTTACCATGGCTTGAAGACTGCAAATTACCTACTTGGGAGACAAAAAAGCAGTATATTGGTGTTCTTTCTACCCATCTCCTTGATTAATGTAAAATTGGGAAGCAAGAAGGAGAAATAATAATTTAAAAAAAAAAAAAAAAAAAAGTCTAATAATGGGAAAGAAATCTTTATCACTTTGGTATCTAATAGAGTAGGTAAAATTGGAAAAGAAAAAAGCTGTGAATTTTGGTGTACTTCCCTACACAATACCTGAAATTCCCTCCCACCCTAGAAGACAGAGAGGAAAAGATTTTGATATTTTAGATTAAAATGAGAGGGATTATGGGAGAAGAAATAGATAGAACCGAGGGAGAAAATTGGGGGAGAGAAGGTGAAAAAGAAATGAGGAAAAAGGTGAGGAGAATTGATGATGGGAGAGTAAAAGCCGAGAGAAAAATGGGAAGGTGGAGATATAGAGAGAAGATAAGAAAGAAGATAGGAAAGACATCGACCTTAGCTCTAGGGCTAGGTTCGATAGATATCAGACCTAATAGACAGACTTTGACATCAATTCTAGGATTGAGCTTGATTTAGTTTGAGAGAACTTTGAGTTTATCTCTATGGCTAGGTTCGAAATAAATGGATATGGTTGGACTTGACCTCAATTCTAGGATCGGACTTGATTGAGTGACAACTTGAGGCAAACAAACACTATTGTAAAAACAAAAGTTCCAATAACAAAGGATAAATGAGCACCACATGACATAATTAAGGTATGTATTGAGAACTGGGAGTAGACCATCATTGTTACAAGAAAAGGGACAAGTTCGAGGCAAAGGACAAACAAACTGAGTACCGTTATAGCCAAAGGTGTCAAAAGCCAAAGAAAGACAAACATCATGTGACATAACTAAGTTATTCGTTGAGAGCCATAGATAAACAAACACCTTTTCATCAAAAGTAATAATCTAGATGACTGAGGTAAAATCTAGCAAAATCTTGAAATTGCCCATGTTTTACAATAATTCAACCTCAATCTTAGAATGTGTTGAATTTTATAAAAATAGAAAAGATCTTGCTAGGCAATAGTCCAACCTAAATCTTGGATAAGGTTTCTTTTAGACCTCGGCTGGGTGCAAGCTTCAACCATAATCATAGATGGCATTGAATTTAATCAAAATTTGAAACCAATGTGATCAAGACATGGTATTGAAAAAGATAGACTAGACTTGTCATATGCTTCGACTAGAAACAATTGTATGAGATACCTATACCAATCTTGGATCGGGTTTGGTTCATTGAACCAGGTTTTAACGCAAGCTTCAATCTCGAATTGAATACCTCACCAAATTTTGTAATCAATCTGAAAACATATCCGATTTGATGAAACTAGAATTGAGGTAGACTTCAACCATAATCTTGGATTAGGTTAAATTTAATCAAAATGGAGGTGACCTTGCTTGACAAGACTTCAACCTCAATCTTGAGTGGAGCTTGTTTGATTTAATGAAACTAGGCTTGGCGTAGATTTCAACAATAATCGTGGATTAGATTGCAATTAATTCAAATGAAATAAACCTTGCTTGGCAAGAGTTCAATGTCAATCTTGAGTCGAGTTTGTTTATTTTTTAAGCGTATACAATAGCACATGATGAAAAATTCACAAAAAATATGATGAAATGATCTTGAAAAGCTAAAGAAAACATTATTTTGAGTGTGAAAAGCATAAGAGATGTGGAAGTTATGACTTGATGCAATGAGAAAAAAAGTGCAACTTCTTTTTTGACGATATGAGCGTATTATTTAATTCTCATCTATGCCAATTAAAGGATTGATTTCTCATGAGCATGATATTTGTGAAAATGATATGATTCGATGAAGCACGCAAAAAAAAAAAAAAATACTCACTTTGTATTTGCTTTTGCCCCAGTATGCAATGATATAAAATAGTTTTCTTTACGACACCCATGATTCCTAGTAATGCAATGATATTGCACATGTATGTAAAGACTATACTATGGAATGCATATGGAAAGTCAAATGTGTGTTAGAAATCCATGATGCATGTTGGATGCTTAAAACTTTCAAACAATCTTGACTAAGATTTCTAAAATCTAAGTGGAATTTAGTGATCGTGTATGCATAAATGATGATTTTGGTACGACTGACCAAATACCAGCTCCTTTTTAAACCATAACTTCATTTTGGCTTGAAGTGAAAGAACAATCTTCTAAAATACATCTTTGTTCAAAAGTCATGGTTTCTAGTAATGGAATGATAATGTGTATGCATGTGAACACGCAAAGTGAAATGTATGGCTGAGATTCATTATGCATGTTGGATACTTAAAACTTTCAAATGATCTTGACTAAGATTTCTAAAATCTAAGTAGTACTTAGTGCATGTGTTTGTACTTAGTGCATGTTGGATGCTTGAAACGTTCAAATGATCTTGTTCTCTCTCTTTATTTTTTGTAAAACTTTGTTCCTTTTATGAAAGAAGACTTTTCACAAATATAGTTGTAATTAAAAGAATTCTTTTTTAGTTAGGAAAATGTTTCATGTCCTTTTGGTATATATATCTTAATGAAAAATTTAATGTTTAGTCCCGTTTGGTGACCATTATTTCGTTTTTTGTTTTTAGTATTTGAAAATTAAGTTTATTTCCTCCCCATTCTTTATGATAATTTGCATCTTTTTTAAATACAATAGTTGAATTCTAAGCCAAATTCCAAAAACAAATATAAGTTTTTAAAATCTATTTTTTTTAGTTTTCAAAATATGACTTGGTTTTTTTAAACTATTGATAAAAAGTAGATAACAAAGGAAGAAATTTGGAAGTGGAAAATGGAAGTAGTGTCTATAGACTTAATTTTAAAAAACAAAAACCAAAAACCAAATTGGTTACTAAGTAGAGCCATAATAATATATGTCTTTTAGGTTTGATATTTTGGTTACATTATGAACTCAATGTAGCCACATTTTTTTGCCTAAACTCTTTTACATTATTTTAAATTAACACGTATTATTCCTACATTTTTGTATGTTATTTGTTAATTTCATCCATATGTTAATCTATGAAGATTTGTTAACTTTTTTAGTTTGGTTAAAATATCTAATTTGTTTAGAGTAAAAAAACAAAAATGAGGAAAATTTTGAATTTGGATTTGGTTTGTCAAAATGGTCTAATCCATTTTGGACATTTAGTCATGTTGGGTAAAATCACAAAATTAAAAAGAAAAAAAAATGCAAATACAATAACGTTTTGGGTTCAATAAATCTCTCGTAGTCCCCTAAATTTGTCCGGTATTTTATTTCATCATCCTTATTTTTGTTAATTTTTGTGACACTGGTATAATTTAAAATTTGTTAGCTTTCAAGATAAAATAAACATAAAAAAACTTTTGAGTAATTAATATTTTAATAATTTTCTTTTTCTTAATTAAAATAAAAATTTATTTGTTTTGAAGGGAGGATAAATTTTTTATATTCAATTTTTGTTACGGAAAATTTATATTAAAAATATTTTGCAAAGAATTAATAAAATCTTACAAATCAATCACAGGAAAATTATATTGGGTGTCAATTTGAGTTTAGGGATTTTCAAACATGTCTTCAACTTTTCAAATACTATAAATATGTCAAAATTTTAAACTTTTCAACTTTTCTAAAAATAAAGCAACAAAATTTATTTTAAATCTTTCAATGTTTTGAGTTTTTCAACTTTTGAACTTTAGTAATAAAATGCATTTTAAATCTTTCAATATTTTGAACTTATGTTGGAACAACTATTTTAATAAACACTAAAAAATAGCAAGAGCGGTTTTTTTCTAGCCAAAATTATTATCTCCAAACAAGTTTAACAACCTTAAGAAGTTATCTTTTAATTTAATAAATAGATTATATTTTTTCTAAAAAAAAAAAACTTCTAAACAGTTTTTCAACGAAAATAAAATTGTTTCTTTTCTAAACCCCAAAAGATTGAACTTAGAGCAGTTAATTAAGATTTAATGTGTCATAAAAAAAGATTTAATATACTCCACTAAGTTAAAATCCGCTAACAAATAAATGGCAATTTAAAAAAGACCACATATTTTCTTTATGATTTATAGAGTTTAATATGTGCTCATGGATTTGAAATGTCTATATTTGAATATTTCGAATGTCCATATTCAACTTTTCAATTTTTTAAACGATCTATGAAGTTGCCTGCCTTTGACATACCAACGATCGCTATCCACGTCACTTGCCGATTGTCGGTTGTTATTATTGGTAAATTTCTATGTTATTTTCTCTCTCTCCTGTGTATGCGGTAGCCCTCCCATTTTCATCATAAAGTAGCCCTAATTAAAGAAGATCTATTTAATTACAAAATTAAAACAAGTCTATATTTACATAAATGTCCTTTAATTTACAACACTTAGAATAACTAGTCATTTTCAATCATGTATCAATTGTATATCAAGTATATTAAGATCTTTATCAATAGTGTATCAAGTGTATCAGGCATATATCAAGTATATCAAGTGTGTATCAAGTGTATCGGGTATATTTGTCCTTTTTTACATTTAGTGGGTTGAACTTATTTTTTGTCATTTTTGAAAAAGTAATAAGTCTGAGTTATGAACCTAATTTTTAAAATTAAATTGGTCAAATCTGCAAGAAACCCTTATTAAAATCAATCAAACAATCTTCCATCAATTTTATTATTTATTCCTTTTAATTTAATTTGATTGTTCTTTTCCTAATTGAAAGGAGTTTGAGTTTTCTATAAATTGGGTGATCGTGAATCATTTGAGATGACACACAATATTAAACCCTAGAAAGATTTTGGTTTTCTTTCTCTCAAAACTTTTTTGTTTTCCCTCATCCCTCTTTCAATTTTCCCCAATCTTTTTTCCCTCTTCCAACAGTTTCTCCATTTTCATAACTTCTCCATTTTTTCTTATTTTTATAAAAATCTCTACCATCTTTTTTCCTAGGTTTTATTATTTTCATCTTCTTTTTCCCTTCTCCATGTTTTTTTCCCTCTCCATATTCTAATTTCATAGTAACTTTGTTTTACATTAAATTTGCTTTGTCTGAAGAAAGTATCATTGTATCGTCGTTTATGCGGTAAGTCTCCTATTGCTATCATAAAAGATATATATTTTAAATTTATATTGATGTATTGTTTACGTTCATTCATTGATCTACTTCATTATTTAAACGATTATCTTTTGTGAGACATGATTATTTAGTTTTTCATTAATGATAAAAAAAATCCTTTTATATATCATAGTCATTACAAATATTTAAAATCTTCGTATCATGAAGTTCGCTAAATAATATTCGTAAATGTTTTTGTATGAAGTGTTCATGCATTTTTGTTTTATTACTTCATTAATAATAATCATTCTTTTCTCTTTTTTTTTTAATATTAACCTTTATTTTTAAAAAAAAAAGAAAAAAAGAAAAAAAAGTTTTTCTCCACCGATAGAACTCAAACTCTCATAAGGCTATTATTTGATATTCTTGAGGAATAAATTTAAACTATTTGGAGGCCAAGATTTGAATTAAATATGTTTTCTCTTGTAAATAATATTTTTTAAAAATAAAATTTCTTATCTTTTACATTTTGTTTTATTTTTTTAATAATAAAAATTCACTTATTAAAAATATGCATTTAAAAAAAGTCCTTTCATAAAAGGAATTTTTCTTTAAAAGTAAATTTGAATCTCTCTAAAATTAATCTCTTGATATTTATTTAAATAAATTTATTTAAACATAAAATTGATTTGATAAGATTTCTTTTTCTTACCAAAAAAAAAAGTAATAAAATTTCCCTTCCATGCTTTTCTTCTAATATAAATTAATTGAATAAAATTTGATTTTATAAATAATATGTTCCTTCAAAATAAAAAAATAAAAAATAAAAAAAGGGTTCTCACAAAAGCTTTTTTTTTCAAATGTCATTTTATTTAGGCTTTCCTAGACGAAGATTAGGATTTCAAGAGGTTGATTCCCTAATATTCTTGAGGTGAAATTTATTTTTGAATCAACTTAAATTCAAATAAATTTTTCTAATGACCTTTAGCCACTCATAATTATTGTTTATTATTTATTTTAATATTGATCAGTAAAATATGAGACATTTAAAAATCAATATAAAAATCATTTTTTTCTTCAAGGCCATTTTCATTAAATTAACATGAAAAAAATAAATTTTATTCTTTGAACTATTGTTGTATGGTGCTAATTACGTAAAATACCCTCAGATCTTTTATTTTTGTTTGCAAACTATTTTAGCATATTTTTGAGTTCTTAGTCACGCCCTCTAAATCGAGACCGATGACGACTTCATTTTTCTCTTCTAGAGAATAAGTTGGCCGCTCCATTCTTAAACCCATAGCGACACTCCTTTTCTCAACAAATGAAACCCTAGAGGGAGTTAGCCACCACACCCCGTTTTGTAGAGAAACCTCCATGAGTGCTAGTATCAGAATCAGTCAAAATCTTACAAAAAGAATGAACAGTTTGCCTTGTATACCCAGGCGGCTCTCGATCAAGGCTTTAGGTTCACATGGCTGACTCATCCACCAACCAAAACTATTATAACATAACCAAAACAAACAACAAACAATTTCAATCTTGTGGTAAGAGAGAGAGAGGCCATAAATGAAAGAAAGTTAACAGTTCCTAATTGCAGTTCCTAATTGTACTATTGTATGGGATTTGGGACACTAATTACCAATCTCTAAATCCACAATTTAACTTTTCCCTTGAAATTTGAGGCAAGTTCATTTTCATAACACCAAACCCAAAAGCAAAGGAAGAAAAACAGGAAGATTAAAGCTAAGTAGTAAAAATATATGCATACATCAGTTTCTAGGTATAAAGTGATCTGAGCGTATAGACCTCATTTGTTTCCTTTTCAGCCTGAAAATCAAAAGCAAAAGAAGAAAACAAACTTGAAGAATCAACACAGAAACAAGGTAGGTAAAAGGATATGAACAAAAAAGGAAAAAAATAATACTACCAAACGAATGTTAAGAACGCGATATAGGATTTTGGTGATTAATCTTGGGAAGGAAATCTAATCTCTGAAATATTCTATAATGAGACAAGTTGCCAGAGTAATCTTGGGAAGGTTTGAGAATTTTCTTTTGGGGTCGGTCATTAATCATTAAGTTGTCCGTGAAAGGGTCATCCATACAAAAACAATTTATTTGTATAGCTTTTTTCGTGAGATGAACATTATGAAAATTCAGGAAGAAGACAGAGATGTTCAGGAAAAGTTTAAGAATTTTATTCGCAAAAGTTGGGGGAACAAACTTGTAGTTTAACATTTGTTAAACTTCAAAGAGAGATATTCAACAAGTTTACAAATGAAAGGGGAGATTTCGAAGAATCAATTACAAAGGATGAAGCTGGTTAAGTTTGTATGAAGCATCCCCTTGAGAATGAAGGAAGAAAATATATTGGATGAAGCATTAACTTTTCACAACTACTCAACTTGAGACCATGGCCGTGTGGATTCCAACTCTCCATTCTCAAAAGAAGCTAAATATGCGTTGACGTGGCCAATTTATAAAGCTATGCCAAGGTTAATGAGTAGGCAATATATATATCTCTCTATCACAACAATCCATTGAAGAACAGTGTTTTGCTCACTTTTGCAAAGTTGGACTACAATTTTCTGCAAAAACTTTACCAGAAAGAAGATGAAATTTCAAGGTGAAACTTCTTAATACTATGTTTGAGAGTGATTTTAAAATTTTTAAATCACTATTAAAATTACTCCGAAACAATTTTAAGTGAGAATTTAAATTATTCAATAATCATTCTTTATGAGCCTACTAACTTGAATACTTTTGATTAAATTTTAGGCAGGATATCAATATATTGAGAAACTCCGAAATATAATGAAAGGTCGTTATGAAGCCATATATGAATTTTGTTGAAAAGTTTGTCATTATTAAACTTTATTTGTGACATTTAGTGTTACATTTGGGTTTTGTGATTTTTAGATTTTTGTAACCAATAGTGATTTTTAAGTTATAGGAGTTATGTGAGTTAGGAGCATTTGATGACATTTTTAAGTTATAGGAGTTATGTGAGTTATGAGATTTTTGTAACCATTGGCATTCCTATGGTTATGTTTGTAAGCCTATATAAAGGTATGCTTAGTTGAGTGGAAAATGTATCTCTCGTTTTTCATATTTGTCCTCCACTTTTTTTCCTAACATAGTGGTATCAGAGATAGTAGAAAATATTGAGAGAAAAATGGCCAACAGTGGGATAGGTTCACTTCAACTTCAATGCTTACTAAGCTCAACCATGACAATTGGAGCATCAAGATAAAAGCGTTACTAGGAGCATAAGACGTATGGGAGATCGTGGAGAATGGTTTCCAAGAGGCAGAAGCTAGAGCCGATCAAGCGCAAAAAGATATGTTAAAGGAGACAAGAAAGAAGGACAAGAAGGCCCTTTATATCTTGTATCAATCGGTCGACGAAGATACGTTTGAGACCATCGTCAATGCGAAGACGTCAAAGGCGGAATGGGACAAGCTCCAATCGACTCATAAAGGAGCCGATCGTGTGAAAAAGGTATGGTTGCAAACCTTAGATGGTGAGTTTGAATCTTTACAAATGAAGGAAACGAAGGTGATAGTGGAATATCGCACAAAAGTAATAGTTGTCGTCAACCAATTGAGACGGAATGGTGAAGAAATCACCGATGTTCGTGTCATGGAGAATGTTTTACGAAGCCTAAATAAAAAATTCAAGATTATCGCCACAGCGATCGAGAAGACACAGGATCTCGAGAACATGACAATTGAACAATTTATAGGCTCATTACAAACCTATGAGGAGAAAAAGAAAAGGAGGATGGAGCAAACAGAGACCGTTGAACAACTTCTCCAACTCAAAATCAAGGAGGAGAATAGTCGTGAACGTGGAAGAGATCGTAGTGGTCGAGACCATGGTGGAAGAGGTGAAGCCAACACCGATGTTTCTCAAAACTCGTCTGAATCCTCAAGAGGAAGAGGAGGTCGAGGTTGTGGAAGACATGATGGAAGGTTCGGGCGAGATAAATCTCAGGTAAAATGTTATAGTTGTAACAAATATGGACATTATGCGAATGAGTGAGTGTTACTCATCTCAAACAGAGTCGATTGATCGAGAGCATCAGGATCGGTCAACGGCTAGCACATCAAAAGCCCATCAAGGGCAATCCAATTATGCAGAAGAGAATGAAACCTTATTTATGGTTTTAAAGGGAGAAGAAGAGAGTCAAGATAGTATGCGGTATCTTGACACAGGAGCCTCGAATCACATGTGTGAAAAACGTGAGATGTTTGTGGAGTTGAACGAGATGGAGAAAGGTAATATTGCCTTTGGAGACAATTCTTTGGCCGCCATCAAAGGAATGGTAAAATTCTCATTCGATTAAAAATGGAGAAAATCAATATATCAAAAATGTTTATTACATTCCCAATGTAAAAAATAATATATTGAGTGTAGGACAATTGTTAAAGAAAGGCTTTGAAGTTTAAATGAAAAACAATTGTTTGTATTTGAGGGATAATCATGAGAGACTTATTGCTAAAGTCTCCATGACCAAAAACCGAATGTTTCCTTTGAATATATGTAATGATGTTCCAAAATGCTTGAAGACGTGTTATGAAGATCTCTCTTGGCTATGACATCTACGGTTCGGGCACCTCAATTTTGGAAGTCTAGAAGATTTGTCAAAGAAGAAGATGGCGCGAGGTTTACCACACATTCACAAGCCAAACCAAGTGTGTGAAAGATGTTTGCTTGGCAAACATAATCGAAGTAGTTTTCCAAAGGAGTCTATGACAAGAGCAAAGAAGCCTTTAGAACTCATCCATGCCGATGTGTGTGGAATGATCAAATGAGAGTCTCATGGTAAAAGTAAATATTTCCTTTTCTTTATTGATGATTTTTCTAGAAAAACATGGGTGTACTTTTTTAAGAAAAATCAGAAGTATTTTTCAAGAGATTTAAGGCACGTGTGGAGAATGAAAACAACTTTACAATCAAGGCCATGAGAACCGATCAAGGTGGTGAACTCACATCAAATGAGTTCAAACAATTTTGTGATGAAAAAGGCATCTGACGTCCGTCAATAATCCCAAGGACACCGCAACAAAATGGCGTGATGGAGAGGAAGAATCGGACAATCTTGAACATGGCAAGAAGCATGCTAAAGACAAAGAAGATGCCGAGGGAATTTTAGGCGGCGATCGTAGCTTGTGCGGTTTATTGGACAAATCAAGCACCGACCAAAAGTGTGTTTGACAAGACGCCTCAAGAAGCATAGAATGAAAGAAAGCCCGAGATTGGTCACTTCAAGGTGTTTGGGAGTATTGAATATGCTCATGTGTCGGAAGAAAAAAGGACCAAGCTCAATGATCGAAGCGAGAAACTCATCTTCATCGGCTATGATGCAAGTTCAAAGGGTTATCATCTTTACTATCCTTTGAATGGGAAGGTAATTATTAGTCGTAATGTTGTTTTTTATGAGGAAGCCTCTTGGAATTGGAATATACAAGAGGAGGAGTATGATTTCCTTCCATTTTGAAGAAGACGATGAAAATGAGCCGACCAGGGATGAAATGGGTGAAGGTTTTCCCATTCCAGTGCCACTTAATTCGACCGATCAATCATCATCTGAAGGTTCATCTAGCGATTCGGAGAACGAAAATGGCCCAAGAGGAACTCGAAGTCTACAGGAACTTAATGAGGTAAATGAAAATCAAAATGACATAATTCTCTATTGTCTTTTTGGTGATTGTGAGCCTATTAGTTTCCAAGAAGTCATTGCAAGCAAGAAATGGAAGGATGCAATGGATGAAGAAATTCGAGCGATAGAGAAAAATGACACATGGGAGTTGACCAAGTAGAGAAAAGTCAATGGCGATGTTGAGAGGCACAAGGCGAGACTAGTGGTGAAAGGGTATAGCCAACGACATGGCATCAACTATGATGAAGTATTTGCCCCTATTGTTCGCCTTGAAACTATTTGTTTGATTATTGCTTTGGCAGCCCATAATCATTGGAAGATACATCAAATGGATGTCAAATCGGCATTCTTGAACAGAATTCTTGTGGAAGAGGTCTATGTGGAACAACCATTGGGTTATGAAGTCAAGGGTGAAAAAGATAAAGTGCTTCGATTGAAGAAGGCACTTTATGGTTTAAAGCAAGCACCAAGAGCATGGAATTCAAAGATTGACAAGTATCTTCAAGAGAAGAAGTATATGAAGTGTCCTTATGAGCAAGCCCTTTATATCAAAATGCAAGGTGAAAGCATACTAATCATTTGTTTATATGTTGATGATTTAGTATTTACCGGAAATAATCCTAGCATGTTTGATTAGTTCAAAAGAAAGATGGCAAAGGAGTTTGAAATGATGGACATTGGTCTTATGAGTTACTATCTTGGGATCGAGGTCAAACAAGCTGAAGATGGGATTTTTATATCCCAAGAGGGCTATGCTAAAGAAGTGCTCAAGAAGTTCAATATGAATGATGCTAATCCAGTTGGAACATCGATGGAATGTGGAGTTAAAATCACCAAGCAAGATGGAGGAGAGAAGGTAAATTCTACATATTTCAAAAGCTTGGTTGGAAGTTTGAGATACTTGACATGTACAAGACCGGATATTCTTTATTCGGTTGGAATTATTAGTCGATTTATGGAGGAACCGACAGCAACACATTGCAAAATGGCAAAAAGGATACTTCGCTACATCAAATGGACGATTGTGTATGGTCTTTCCTATGTCTCTTCTAGCAATTTTGATATTGTTGGTTATTGTGATAGTGATTGGAGTGGTGATTTGGATGATCAAAAGAGCACTACAGGGCTTGTGTTTTTTTATTGGTGAAACAACGTTCACATGGAGTCAAAAAAGCAATCCATAGTCACATTATCAACATGTGAGGCAGAGTACGTCGCAGCAACTTCATGTGTATGTCATGCAATTTGGCTAAGAAACTTAGTGAAGGACTTGAAATTTCAAATGGAAGGTCCAATGGAGATTTTTGTTGATAACAAATGGGCCATTGCCTTAGCCAAAATCCGGTATTTCATGGGAGGAACAAGCACATTGATACCCGATTTCACTACATTCGGGATTGCATTACGAAGAAAGAAATGGAACTCAAATATATCAAGTTACAAGACCAAGCGACAGATATTTTCACAAAGCCCCTCAAGTTGGAGACTTTTATCAAAATGAGGAGTTTACTTGGTATAACAAATCAAATTTAAGGGGGGGTGTTGAAAAGTTTATCATTATTAAACTTTATTTGTGACATTTAGTGTTACTTTTGGGTTTTATGACTTTTAGTTTTTTGTAATCAATAGTGATTTTTAAGTTATAGGAGTTATGTGAGTTATGAGCATTTGATGACATTTTTAATTATAGGAGTTATGTGAGTTATGAGATTTTTGTAACTATTGGCATTTCTATGGTTATGTTTGTAAGTCTATATAAAGGCATGCTTAGTTGAATAGAAAATATATCTCTCATTTTTCATATTTATCCTCCACGTTTTTTTCCTAACAAATTTTTATGGAAAAATTGAACAAAATACATGCATGAACAACAATATTCCGTTTGCATTTGAGTGCTTAGAAGAAGCGGTAAATTATTCTCTATTATTTTAATATATTGGTTTGATATATATTCCTGAAAAGAAGACAATTAAAATACTAATAAACTCGAAAGCTTCACTTCTGGGCTTAAATTTTTTTTTTTGTTGGTTTTTTATTATTTAATATGGTATCAAACCAAAACATTCAAAGTTCAAATACTAATAAAAAAGAAGACAATTAAATACTGATATATATTCCTGAAAAGAAGACGGTTAAAATACTAATAAACTCGAAAACTTCACTTGTAGGCTTAAAAAATTGTTGAAAGACTAATAAGTTAAATTCAATATTAAAATGAGAGAAAATAACTTTACACGTGTTTGAACTTTGAATGTTTTAGTTTGATACCATGTTAAATAATAAAAAACCAACAAAAAAAAAATTCTAAACTAATGAATTATGGTAAATTTAAAATTATCTCTTTCTATTTTTGTTTGGAGTTTTGGGAACAGATAAAAAGGCAATGGAAAGTTTATTTGGTGGAAGCTAAATGGTTGAAGGACGGATATGTGCCAACAATAGAAGAATACATGAAAATTGGTGTCATTTCAATTGGCATCTATGTTTTGGTTTCATTAATGTCTTTCCTAGATTTAAGAACGGTTGCTTCAGAAGAGGTTCTCCAATTGGTTCAAGGTAACCCCATGCTTCTTAAAGCAATTGGAGTAATTACCAGACTCATGAATGACATAACTTCTCACAAGGTATAGACAATATGAAGAAATTATACTTATCATTAAAAAATTAGGTTTTCTTTCTTTTTTTTAACAAGAAACTAAAGGAGTGTGGGATTAGGGGGTATACCAGGACATCTCAAATAGGTTGATACCTCTGTAGCACCTTCATCACACCCCAAGGATAGGAATCCATATCATTCAAATAAAGTAAAGTTATATACAAAGAGCTAGAGGTCAAGCCAAAAGAGCATAAATATGGAAGGGGAAAGGCAAAGGGTAATAGTAGAGACATCATAATTACAAAACAACGATGATTTGGTACTCCAAAGGGATGCCAGGTATCATCCCACAAGTTGTTTTGATTTTAGCTAGCATCTTGGAAAATTCTTCTATTTTTTTCAAGCATTATGTTCCAAAGGATAGCAGCCATAATGTTGCTCTTTAAGATCCAAGCTTTAAGATTCGTCTTGCACTGGAGGAAATGATGAAGAAGTATGTTGACAGATCGCACATGGTGACTTGTATTCCCCTGATAAAAATTGTCCCAAAATTTGGAGGAAAATCTGCAGGAGTGGAAAATGTGTGCCAATGATTCCGAGTTGTTTCTACATAAAACACACCGATTGGGATTAAGGCAAATAGATGAGTTCCTTTGTTGGTATTTGTCTGCGGTGTTGAGGCCATTTTGGAAGATGGTCAATACGAAGAATTCACAATTTTTGGCATAAGCATAAACCACAAATTACCTGGATTTATGTCATGGGGTCTGGCCGTGTGTCCATGAAAATGAATTTTAAGGGATTTTACAGAAAAAATACCATCCCCAACCAAATTCCAGATAATTTTGTCCTCAGCCTCATCATTTATAGGATGAGTCCATAGGGCAGTAAAGGAGTTCGAAGCTTCCTGCTCTCGCTGAAGCAGAGGTCGTCAGGAGGTACAGGTTCCAACTATTTGTATTCGAGTCCCAAGCATCACAAACAGATAATAGTGGATCATTAGTTAGTGTAAAGAATCGCTGGGCAGTTGATGAAGATGTCCACCAAGAGACCAACGATGGTACCAAAATAAAGTTCCCTTTCCTCCATATATACGCCAAGTGGAATGATCGAAAACTTGGTCTTAGAGCTGCTTGACAATGTGAAACCAAGGAGATTCAGAGCTAGTTCGATTACACGGGTTAGGGATGGTACCCAGATGTATGGATTTATATTTTGCATCAATAAAAATCTTCCATAGGTTGTCTTTTTCATTTAGAGACCTCCAAATCCATTTACTAAGCAAGGCAGCGTTTGTAACTTTCAACTTGTTGAGCCAAGAGCACCCTTATCTTTTGGAGAAGTAACAATATCTCATCTGACAAGGTGTGAACGACCATTTTTATTTGTACCTTCTCAAAGAAAATTTCTCATAAGTAAGACTAGTTATCATATACTTTATAATATACTAAATATATTTTTATTTCCTGTTCGTAACAATTCTGTACGGAAAGGATATGTGAGTACTCGTAGAGGAAACGGTCATGTCTTAATTCTAATTTTACAGAACATATGAAAAACATATAAGATAGAAACAATATTTACATAACAAAATAAGCAGGCTTTTATATAGAAAATTAAGAGAAATAAGAGCTCTGAAGACCACTTATCCTTGAAGACTAATCTCTTCACGAATTCTTTTCGAAGCTGTTATTGAGGTTTATTCAATAAAGATGTTATTGAATATGTGAATTGTACTTAGAAACTCTAAATCCAATAAACTAAGAACCCTTGGTCAATACATGAATACTTGAACTATATGATGAGTTATAAAAGTGGATCAAGTTCGAGTAAATAGTCAAAACGGTCCATAGTATATAGATAAGATTGAGTACCTTATCCAATGGACACTATGGATGCAGCCCACTTTGTATTTGATACAAATGATGTGATCCTAAACGGTTCATATGGAGACATACGAGTAGGGGCATCCTAATGAGCTTGCATAAGACCGAACCGCGAAATAGTCACTTTTACTTTATAACATCATTTATTGTTAAGACTGACTATTTTAATACGATAACCTAGGTAACTTGATCTTAATCCTAAGTCAGCTATGAACTCTTGATTATTCGGAATTATCCTTAATCTGCATGGGAGAGAGTAGCCCCAATTCGCCGACTCAATAAGTCCCCCATTTTAGAGATAAGACTAGGTAGATAGTTGGGGACATAGTCCCCCAAAATGGAATTTACTCCTACCCAATTCTAGGGATAGTAGATAGGTTGTCTTTTAAGTGCTAACTGTAGGTCTTGAACAAGGGACTCCGCCCTCTCATTGGCCTGAGAGGGACACCGTTTGGTGGTTGGACCACAAACCAATTGGTCATTAGAGGATCAGTGGGACTTAAGGAGCAAGATGTAATTACAGGGATAAAATGATAATTTTGACCCAACTATAATTACGAAAAATCTGTGAAGGGTCGACTTACTAATCATGGTTATATCGAGTGAACAAAAATATATCTATAGTGAGAAGAGTGCAGCTACTAGGCTATAGTGGAGTGTCCCGGTAGTTAAACAATGTTGGTTAACTAGGTTAAAGAGTTTAGTCGGTTAATCTCAGATCGTTGGAGCTGATGATCTATAAGTCCATTAGGTCCCCGTGCTCACTCATATCAGACTAAACCTTAGAACAGTGTGATGAGAGAAATTGAATTGTTCAAATTCAGCTTAGAGAGTAAGAGTCAATTGCATTTGATATTCTTAACGAATTATTGTTTAATTATGAATTAAACAATTTGGAGAGTTGAAAAATATTTAAATCTGATTTAAATATTGAATACATGAATAGGGATTCGTGATCGAGATTGGTTTATTAATTAATTTCATATTTGATATGAAATTAATCTTATTAATTAAATTGTTTAATTAATTATTTAAAGTTAATTTTATGATTTAATATTTGATATTAAATTAATATTAATTAAATTATTTATTTAATTATTCAAAATTATTTTTATCTAAAGTTAATTATTAGAATTAATTTTATTTAAAATAAGTTAATATTTAATTTATTTAAATTTTGAATTTAGGAAATTAAAAATTTGGACTTAGTGAGTTTTTCCCCGATTTCCCACTTGATTAACACCTGAAATCCCGTTATTTTGGTGTTTAATTTGCTGTCAATCGGAGGTAAATTGAATGTGCATTATTCCCTTCTTTAAATAGAAGAGTAAATGTTGAGATTGAATTTTTTTCTTAGAAGCTTTAGAAGCTGAAATTCTTCTCTCAAAATTCATAAACTTCCACTCTCCCAAACTCATTTTTCCCTTTAAAATTCATCACAAATTGATCTATTCTAAGGTCAAAGAATAGAGGGGAAGACTCTAGCGGTGGTCTACAAATTGTTCCTGATCAGAAATAACTAACGAATTACTTCAATTTTGAGCTACACCAAGGTTTGCTTCACTAACTCTGCTTTTACAACTTGATACTAGCATGCTTGATTCTTAAATTAATGAAATTAGAGTGCTTAAGATCCTAATTGTTTTCGCTTGCATGTTGCTAACTCCTACATGTGGTATTAAAGCATGTTTAAGCACTCAATTTCCATTAATTTAAGCTTGGTAGGTGAATTTTACTGAGATGGATGTTGTTGTTTGGTAAAGTTGGATATATTACAGTTTTGGCATCAAAATGAGCTTCAATCTGTTGTAATTATTGTAATTGCCCAATTGTTTATGGGCTTTAATGTGTGAAGAAGAATCTGTATTTTTGCTAGAGTCATTAGAGTTAAAGTTAGGCTATAATTTCAAGAAATTTGGAGCAAGACGCAGCTGGAGCCAAAACAGGAAGCTACTGTCCGAGACGCGGCATTGCAACGTTGCTCATATTTTTTTCAGAACTGCGCGCACGAAGGAAGAACGGTCCAGTCGAACTAGTTAAGCCTTATTCGGTTCGGTTCATCCACAATCCAGCCAGTTCTACCCCATTTGAAGCCTTAGAGGTCCAGTTCAAGCTAATTTCACCTGGTTTAGGCCAGTTTGAAGTGTTTGGGAGCGGTTCAAGAAATTTTTGGAATTATTATTGTAATAGTTTAGTTGCTTGATAGCCTAGAATGCCAAAATTGGTCCACTTTATTATTATGCATTATGAATGTATATTTTAATTAAATTAAATTTATTTGTGCATAAATTACATCATATAGATTTAAAATCCCACAATAGGATAAGCATGATTCATGCATTGAAAATATGTTATAAGTGTTATAATATATAGTATGCATGTGTAGCTTTTGATGAGAATTGATATAAGTTGTTAAATTGGTTTATGAAAAAAATGATGTATATTATGGATTTTGTCAAAGTTATAAGTGTTATAAAACAAATTAAACATTTAAAATCTATACCAAAGATAATTGCATGCTCACTTAGGGTTAACAACCACAACCTGTTTGAATAGTTAAAATAGGTCGATAACTTGTAAGACTAAGGTTACAAGATAACTCATCTAGCAAGATCCTACTAAGGTTTGAGGTACTTAAGTTGACGGTTTATAGAATACCTGTTGGCTGGGGATCGAGTCGGTTCTTGAGTTATGTTAAAACCCGATTTTATGAGCATGTGTGAGTAATGTGAGGTGTTAAAAGGAGTTTATGACATAGACATCGTAGGTTAAATCGAATATAAGATTTATACTCGGATACATACCTAGACTTAGATTGTATTTAATTAGCCGCAATATACCTATGTAAAAATATACCTAAACCGTCTAGAACATTTCAATGGGAGAAAAAATATTTTTAGTTCCCACGTCCCTAAAAGTTCACATCGTGAGATCTATACTTGGCTTCGCGTCACCCTGGGTGCGACCTCTATCGAAAAGTATTTGCATGGGTCAATAACAAGGTGAATAGAGAAGTTGTTCATAGTAAGTGGGAGAAGGAATTGTATCAACACATCCTATGGTCTCCTCCATTAGGTTTCACCGAGAGATTCCCATGCTTCGCCTGCGTGTCGTCCTAGAGCGGCCACCCATTCGAAGGGTCGTGTTGTGGGGGTTGGAACACTGCAAACTTCATAAATGAATAGGGTCTCTTAGGTCCATTCTCAGCATTGTCTTCCATTCGGTAGCTTGTTGAGACTGATCACTGGGATCTAAAATGGAGAGTTACACTTACAAGAATTACTAAGTGTTATTAAGTTTTAGACCAAACAAGCATAACTAAATGCTATAGGAAGAAGAGTTATTTTAGTATTAGAATTTAATCAAAAATGTCTTGGTTCAATGAAGGTGTAATTGACTATCCCTCGGTAGCGGTTATTCTAACTCATTGAAGTATCGTTGACGATTAATAATGAGTTATATGGGTACATTGTTACTTTTGCTAAAACTTGATTGTATTTAACAACAATTCACTAATAAAACTTGTTTATATCTTTAGCATGATTAGCTCATTAGTTCAACTACTTGCTTCCAATAAATTAACGGCGACTAATAACACCAAAAATGTGTTATTTTTCTCATCTTAGTTCTAGGTCTTTACTATGTTTAATGTGTTTATTTAATGATTTTATAGGTATCGAACATTTGGGACATAGAATCAATCTTAATGTTCGGGGTTAATTTGGAGCAATTATGAGCTAATTTGAGTAATCGAGCTTCAAAAAGATGTGAAAGGACCATTATGCCCCTAATCGGAGTGTTGCGATGCTCAAAAGGAGCGTTATGCAACGCTAAAAGGCAATAGCCTTACATTCTCGTACAAGCAGGGTAGCGTTGCAATGCTACATGTAGTGTTGTAATGCTACGAACCTTGAATAGAGGCATGTGCATTGTCTGTTGCGGGGTTGTAGCATTGCAACACTGCAACTGCTGTATAAAATGTTTTCTCTTCGATTTAAGGTAGGGAATCGCCAATCGGCACCTATGCCAATTTTCTCCTCTTCTCACCTCTTCACTTGTATTTTTCTCCATGTTTCTCCCAATCCCATGTAATTAGTGAAGATATTGTTGGGTTCTTCTCTTCTTCATCTCTATGGAAAGATAAAACCTAGCTTTCTAGTTTAGGAATTTTGAATAATGTAATTTTTGGGAGTTTTGTTTGAATGTAATTTCTATATTCTTGTCAATGGGTTTCAATCTGAATTTTGTGTTTATGAATTTCATAATTTCATTATTGATTGACAACCAATAATTTATTGTGTAATTTGAATGCTTAGAGATAGCTTATAATATATGATTATAGGTTAATCTCAAAGGAAGCAATAGGTTAGTTAGGCTTGTAATTCATTGTGTAAAATAAATAGTATTGCTCCCATCAACCTAGAGAGAAACCACATTGACTGTTTGATTAGACGCCCATCTTTACAACACTTGGAAAAAAAAAACTTGACTTAGCTCAGCCCATTTCTTTTCTTTCTTGATTGAATGCCGGCCAGAACTGACTGAATCTATCTTACCGGAGAATCAGTTGCTAGCCTGAACAGCCGTATTCAAGAGACTATAAAAGTACGAAATACTCCTGACTTTCCAGTCTTTTTCCGAAGTTCCTAATAGATTACTGTCAAATAGCTTCTTCTGCTGCTTTGGAAGTCGAACACTCATCCTAGCGTTATTCCTAGAACTTAATGCGATTTGCAAATTTGTATGGAGCAAATTCATTTTCTATGAATTTCAATTAAATAGGTAATTAGGACCATTGATTGGGATTCCAATCAATTGGGCTAGGCATAGTCAAGAACCTAAAATTTCATTTAAATAACTCAATGAACAAGAATTGCATTGGTCCATTCCATTTCCTTAAGCTAGAATTTCGTAGTTAATTGCATTTTTATCTTTTTACTTCATTGCATTTTATTTATTTTATCCATTTCCTTTTTCAATTCATACGTACCCTTCCCTCCTTCCCCCATTTTACCACTTTAACTAGAAATGCACTTCAAGGAACTAATCTTCCGTGCTTCCCTGAGATTTAACCCCGAACTTGTTGCTTGTACTACCAGTTAGTATAAGTAGTGCGTTCGGTTATTTATAAATATTATTTTACTAGCAAGTGTTTATGGGCGACGATAAACACCGAGCTTTATCAAATTGGCGTCATTGTCAGGGAAGCCAATTATTTCTTCTTAGTTAGTTTTTAGTTAAAGTTTTTTTTTTTTTTTTTGCTTTGATTTGTTTTCTTTCTTGTGTCGGTTGAGCATGATAGGATATCCAAATCAATCTTAGACGTTTGAAAGCCAAGTTGTAGGATTTGACGACGATATAAGTGGCCTTGACCACCACATTGTTCAGTTGACCGCCTTGGTCGGCCACATGATGGAGTGGAGTTCGCAGCAAGCAGAGGCAGTAGGCCCGAGGTTGCAGTGGAGTCAAGTACCACATGGTCATTCCAAAGAGGGGTATTATGGTCATCTGGACTACGAGCCTTACCATTCTTTGTAGGAGGAGTTTATTGACCATAGATACTCATGATGCCAGCAAAGCTTTGACAACCAAGATTTCACAGCACCACACTAGTCGACTCATGCTCAGTCTTCAGGGTCAGGTAAGTCTTTAGAGGCTTTGGTTATGGAGCTTCCTGATAGTACTTTTAAGCTTGAGTAGGACACCCTCCGTAGGAAGCAAGAGCTCGAGCGCTTCCAGCAGGAGAGTATTTGGCCCAAGGCAAAGACTAGAACTAACTTGCAAAGTTTAATTGACCTTGTTACTCAGCTTGCAACTTCAGTTGGAAAGCCGAACGAGTCATTGTCAGACCATTCTTTAGATTTTCCAAAGGCTCAGAAGCATAAGGTAGTCCATGTTGGTGCGGTGGAGGAGGAACCACTTCCTGGAGATTGGTGCCCAGGTATGATATTGGAGTTCTTAAACTTACTAACAACTCCATTCAGTTTAAACAGAACGTTCAAGCTCAGCTACAAAACATGATTGACCATGTTGCCCAGCTGACAAAGGTCATGAAAAGATTGGAGAGTGTGCCAGATCAGCCCATCGTCTGTACCTCGGACACAGAGTTCCTAATGGAGTGCTATTACTCTCGTGATGAAGAGGACATCACAACATGCTTCCCAGTTTTAAGGCTAAAGAGGATCCTAAGCTTAAACCGAACGACATCCAGGTGATAGCGTTAGAGGTTGAAAGACCTCGCCCTGTTCTAACTCCTAGTATTTCGTATATATTTGAGTTTTGTTCCCCTAGTCCTCACGAGTCTGGTGAGTGTTTTCTTTGTTTCGACTCTTCTGAGTCATTTGAGTCTTTTGATTCTTTCTTTTTACCTTTTTTTCCTTATTCCAAAAAACTCAAATTCGACCTGTCTGGCTCTCTTTAAAAGATGAAGAACCTTATAGCCTTACTGGGTTATATTGACTCATCCAAGAAGGGACCAAAGAAATACGAGAATTTCTTTGTACCTTGACAGGGAACAGGTCACATCGAGCAATCAACGTTAAATATTTGTCCTTCCTAGAAGGAGCCAAGTGATAAAATAGTCACTTTTGCTTTATAACGTTGTTTACTGTTAAGGCTGGCTATTTTAATACGATAACCTAGGTAACTCGATCTTAATCCTAAGCTAACTATGAACTCCTGTTTATTTGGGATTATTCTTTAATCTGCATGGGTGAGAGTGGCCCGAGTTCACCGACTCAATAAGTCTATCATTTTAGGGATAAGATCGAGTAGATAGTTGGAGACATAGTCTTGCAAGATGGAATTCGTTCCTACCCAATTCTAGGGATAGTAGATAGGTTGTTCTCTTAAATGTTGATTTCGGGTCTTGAACTGAAGGAATTGAATTCTCGTGGAAGTGTGTGAAAGCCTTGCATTTAGACATTCAATTTTTATAGAAATAAAAATAATAAAATAAAATATGCATTTGTAGGATAAACATTCAAACAAAACTATAAGCATGCTAGAAAAGAGGAAAAAGAGAAGAAACCAAAACTCACCTTTGTTGATTATTCTAGCTTTCCTCTTCCACCGTTATCAACAATCTCGAACTTCTCCAATGAAGAAGGATACCACCAACAAAGTTACCTTGCTATTCTCTAGGATTCTAAAGAACTTTGAAGAGTGGTCTCCAAGAACTTTTTAGGAGGAAAATGATAGAGAATTTTTAGAGAAAAGTTAGAGGGAAGGTGGAGGCTTGGAGGCTAGTTTTTTTTTTCTTTTTTTTTTTTTGTGATCAAAACTCTTGCCCTAAATGGGCTATAAAAATATATTTATATGGAGAATGGTTAACCCCTTCTCTAAGTATTTCCCTTTATACCTTAGTGCTAATTAATTAAATGATCTTTATTTAGTTCATTGGCACATTAATTAAATGACCATATATTAAATCCTGTTTAATATACATTTAACTAATTATCATAAGTATCATATATTTAGATTAACCTCTAATCTCTATTATTTCTTAATTATTACTTAATCAGGTAAATCATATTTAATACGGAGTTAATTAACATATAAATATCATATATTTATATGTATACATCTCTTTAAGAATCCAATTCATATAAATCTAATATTTGAATCTTATTCAAATATATCTCTCTTACATAATTTGGATTATAGATTATATATATAATTAACCATTATATTTCAATTTCATTAATATAAAATTCCCTCATTTGATTTGTACAATTTAAATCATTCCTTATTACTATGCTTTAGTGAACTAACAAGGGGATCATATGGATCTACATATTAAGAGCTCCAATGATGTGAGATTAATTGATTAAACTTCTTTAATCCAATTAATCAATATTCATTTACTATTGATCACTCCACTAAAGATTGATAGCTGCACTCTTCACACTCTAGATATATTTTTGTGTCCATGGATATAACCAATCAACAAAGCAATGACCCTTCATGAATGCTCATAACTACAGCTGGGTCAAAATATCGTTTTACCCCTACAGTTACATCTAACTCTTTAAATACCGTTGATTCCTCTAATGAACAAACAGTTTATATAGTCCAAATATAAACTAACATCTTTCAGGCTAGTGAGAGGTTGTGGCCTCATTGTTCAAGACCTGAAACCAGCTATTAAGGGACTAATTTATCTACTTTCCAAAGGAATGGAAAGGAGTGAATTCCATTTTGTGTAGTTGTATTCCCAACTCTCTAATCAGACAAATCCCTAAAATGGTAGGTTTATTGAGTCGGCTATCATGGTCACTCACCTATACAGATCAAAGGACTGTCGTCATAAACAGGAGTTCACAACTTACTCAAGATTAAGGTCAAATCTCCTATGTTCATCCTCGTGAAATATTAGTTTCTTCAAGTAACGGTATTATAAAGAAAAACTAATTATTTCGTGGTTTGGTTTATGTATAAACTTCTTTATACAGGATACCCCCACCCACATGTCTTTACATGAACAATATGGTTCATGGTATTTGTAACACTTACATCTCATGTAACAATTACAAAGTGGAGCGTACCTGCAGTGTTACTAGGATAAGGTACCCAGTCTTCATCCATATACTGCAGACCTTTTAGGTTATTACTTGAACATGAACCACCTGTATGTTAACCACATACTGTTCAAGTGACATCATATAACCTTGGATCTTAGTTTATTGAATTGAATTAATGTTGTCTAAATGTCAAATAAAATACCTTTGATTTTATTAGATAAATAATTTGTGTTAACAAAACTACAAACCACGAGATACACTAGATTTAGGACATCAATCCCAACATGAAAGGGCTTCATCCTCTCATTGACCCGAGAGGGACTCGGTTTAGTGATTGGATCACAAACCAATTGTTCATTAGAGGATGAGTGGGATTTAAGGAACAAGATATAATTACAGGCGTAAAATGGTAATTTTGACCCACTGTAATTAAAAACAACCTGTAAAGGATCGACTTACTAATCATGGTTATATTGAGTGGACAGAAATTTATTTACAGTGAAGAGAGCTACAGTGGAATGTCTCGGTTTAACTACGTTAAAGAGTTTAGCCGATTAATCTCAGATCGTTGGTACTCATGATCTATTGGTCCATTAGGTCCCCTTATTAGCACATATCGGACTAAACCTTAGAATAGTGTGATGAGAAAATTTGAAACGTTCACATTCTATTAGGAAGTAAGCATTAATTATATTTGATATACTTAATGTCTTATCGTTTAATTATGAATTAAACAATATGGAGAGTTGGAAATATTTAAATGTGATTTAAAGATCAAGCACATGAATAGGGATTCATAGTCAGGATTGGTGTAAATTTATTATTAATTTAATATTTAATATTAAATAAATATTTTTAATTAAATTGTTTAATTAACTATTTAAAATTATTTTATTTAAAATTAACTCTTAGAAATAATTTTATTTAAAATTGTTTTTAAAATAATTTTATTTAAAATTAAGAAAAATTCATTAAAATTGAACTTTAGAAATTTAAAATTAAATGAATTTTGGAGGTAATGGATTTTTCCCATTAAACCTCCTTTAAATACCTCAATTCCCACTAATTAATCTCAAATTTGGTGTCACTTTGCGATGGATTTGGTTTTGCATGATTTCTTCTTCAAATAGAAGAAAGAATGCTGATATTTAAAGCTAGATGGCTGGTTTTGAAGCTTGAATTTCCTCTCAAACAAAGATAGCTCCAAATTCTCTCAAACTCCACTTTTCCATAAAAAAATCATCACAATTTTGGATCCCACAATCCGTTCTAAGGCTGGAGAATAGTATGGAAGACTCTAACGATGGTCCACAAAGTGTTCGTGATCAAAAACATCTAGAGAATTGCTTCAATTTTGAGCTACATCAAGATTTGTTCTTCAAGTTTTGTTTTTTCGGATTTGAACAAGCATGCTTAATCCATAAAATTGATGTAATTAGAGTGTTTTAGATCCTAATTGCTTTCACTTGTATGTTTTTTACTCTTTCATCAATTAACTTGAAAACATTGTATATTTCAATAATAACAAACTTTCATTTTTCTAATTACCTCTCCCTTTTGGAATCAATCAAAAAATGACAATTATGAAAAATAACATAAAGACATGAATGTTTCTTCTAAAATTTTGAACACAATATTTTTCATATTTCTTCTCCTATCAATATGCCTTCTAAAAATGAGCAACAATATGCAAATTCAAGAGGCATCACAAAAAACAATCAAGTGTAGGCTAATTCTATTTATGATAATTTCACAAATTTCTCCTCCTTTTGAAATCAATGGAATACTCTCCCTTAATAAGGGACGAGAAGATATTTAACACATATCAACTTGAAGATACAAATATCAAACAAATTTTTCGATAAGATTTTATAACAAAGACAATTATTCCCCTAGAATGATAAACAATATGCCTAAGAGAGGCACACATCAATAAACTAATATGAGAATCAATTTCATTCATACATAAAATATATAAATCCTCTTAAAATCAAGCAATCTCCTAATGAGAAAAATCAATAAACACCAAGGAGATAAAAATGTATTAAATAAGTTGACAAGTTGGAGTAGAGAAATAGGAGTTTGTGAACTCCACTCCTTATTTGGCCCAAGGAGTTTGTAGGTCTAGTTCACAACTTCCTAGACTTCATAACTACACTATTCCACTCCTTAGCTCAAAACACCCCTTTATAAGTACTCATGGGGTACATCGTCGCTCATCTTCTTTGAGCATAAACCTTAAGGTCTCATACCAATGGAGATAGTCATCCTTACTTATATACCCATGATCCTCCTCTTATCTAACCAACGTGAGACTTTGGTTGCATTCCCAACATTGTTTTGTATAAATTTCTCTCATTTCATCTAAAATTCCAAACTTTTTAAATTATCCTTAAGGTCCAACACATGGATCACTCATAGAAGTTGTTTTTATTAAACCCATTAATTTTAAATTTGAAGTGTTTTGATTATTATTGTTGATTTATATGTGTTTGTGAATTGTATCATTGTTTAGAAAAACAGATCCATTATTATGGGGTGTGCATGTTTTTTTATTTAAAAAGTACTAAAAAAAAATAAAAATGTCCATCGTCAATCTACAAATAACAAATGGACTCAGTTTTAATTTAGAATTAATAAAAATGACCTATTCAAAATAAAAGTGGAAATAAGAATTAAAGTTTGGAAGAAAAGAAAAAGTCAAGAATCGAGAACCAAACCGATAATAAATCAAACCAAACAATAATCAATCCATTTATTTTGTTCTTTATTGGATAATAGTTTGGATCTCTTCTTTATAAAATCGATTGGTTTTGTTTGATTCTTATTAACCTCAAAACCAATAAATCGAACCGACTATTACCCTAACAATACGCACCAACAATTGAGTTCAATTATTCTCCCTACTTTCTTCTCTTTACCTTCCTCTTTTTTTTTCTTGTTTAGGACTTGCACTAATCTTATTTTACAACAATTGATTTATCTTTATTATTAAATTATATCTAATTATTATAGGTTTTTTCCGATAGCATTAAGATTACCTAGAATTTAGATCATAAACTCCAAAAGTTATGTGGTTTGTATGTCTTCCTCAAATATGCAATTCAAGTTGAAATGGTAAATCTTCACTATCATATGGGAATATGAGGCTAAAGAGACATAGTATTTTGGAGACCATAATCTTATATTTATAAATTGATCTTACGATTTCCATAATTTCCTAGATTAATGGTTGGTTTCTCCACAACAAACCACACTTCTATATAAAAGTTATTGACCCATAATTTAAGATCACACAAAATATCGGTTAAATAGTCCAGATATAATTGTTATTTAATTTGTTACCCACATATGAACTAATTATTAAACTAATTCTAACAAATCATTATTTTATTTGAAAATTTTCTCACGATATTAGTATTTTTTTTATCTTTAATTCTTCTCTATTTTTCTTCTTTTCTTACAATTCTCACTAGCCATTTTTATCATTAAGGATAATTTCCCTTCCTTTAAATATTATGTTCAACAAGTATAGGAGTCAAATTGAACATTTTAAAAGTATAAAAACCAAAATAAACAAAAATCAAAAGTATAAAGACCAAAATAGTATTTAAACTTTTGTTTAATTTTGTGGTGATTGGATTGGAGATTCCTCGTGGAAAAAGTTTTCCATCTTTTTAATTTTTTAATTTTTTAACAATTTTTAATTAATTCTCAACCAGATGAAATTTTAAAGACAAACAAATTAATCAATTACACTCGATTGACAAATTCAAATGGCAGTATAATAGCAAAAAAGAAGTTGGATGAACGAAAATATAGAGATGTGCAATGGAAATTTTCGACCGAATTAAAGAAAATTTTTTTGGATGGGAAATGCAGGATAAAGATTAGTTGTGGAATTTTAGGCTTGGGGTAGTGTGGTTCGGGGGGCCATGATGAACAAATTTTTTTTAATACATAGGAATATATATTTAAAAGACAAATCGGGCAAGGACGAGAGCTAGAAATCATATAATCCCCGCATCTGTTTAGATAATCGGGAGAAAATTTTTCCCCCTCCATCCCCCATTCCCATGTGATTAGGGATTTTTTGGACAGATTCCTACGAGTTAAATGAATCTCTCTAATTTTGACCCTTTTTTCACTTCTATTTAAAAGGTTAAATTAGTCCATCTATTAATATGATCTATCAATGCTACTGTTGTATTAAAAAAATGTGTCAAAAGTTTAATGACCAAGAATAAATTTTAAAGTGTTTCTGAATCAAAATAAATATAAAATTCCATAACTAAAATAAAATCAATTTGAAAATTTGAAACCTATAAATAAAAATCTTTTAATTTTAAATTGTTCTAACTGGTATGGTCTCATTTTATAAAATCATACTTTTAATTTCAACGTTCCGTGACATTTATTTACTAATTTATACTTATTTTGTAGTTTATGAGAAAATACTAAATTATTAAACCTAGTTTTTAATTAGGAAATTTATAGCAGGTGTTTTTTTTATTATAAATAAATAAATATATATTCTTTTTTAAAACTAATTGCATATCTAAAATATTTTTGACAAATATGTTTACTTTTTCTTAATTCCTAAAATAACCTTCATCCCCTTCCTAAAATAACCTTCTTCTCTCAGGTCGTATTCTTCCTTTTGGATCTGCCCTTCATCATCTTCTTCATCTATTTCAGCTATTTAGTCTCCCGCTTCTTCTTCATCTATCTTCTTTTTGGTCGAGTTAATGTGCATTTTCCAGGTACGTCTTCTTCATTCTTCGACGCTCAATTCTGAGAGGAACGATTGATCAGTTTTCTGCTCGCGATTTCATATTTCTACGTTCGATTTGTTTTTTCTACACACGGTTTGGTATTTCTTACTCACGATTTTGTATTGTTTCATCCTTTTCTCATGTCGTTCTTTCTCCCATGTCTAGGTCTTCTTCTTCAGTTTTTTATTCGATTTCATTCGAATTTTTTAAATTTTTGGCGATTTGTACCTTTTTAGGTTTCATTGATCTTAATTGAAGTATGTTGATGTTAGTAGTCGATTTGATCTTGTCTACACATTTAATCTACTTTAATTTTTCCTTTCAGTCTTCATAACTTAATTTCTGTTCTGTTTATATTTAGGTTTTTTTTTTCAATCAGCCATGAACTTCCTATCACTGATATTAGTAATCATAAACTTCCTATCACTGGTATTAGTAGTCATGAACTTCCTATCACTGATATTATTAGTCATGAACTTCCTATCACTGATATTATTAGTCATGAACTTCTTATCGTTGATATTAGTCTACTGATGGTAGATACATATCATAGTGTATCAATTATATTAGTCTATCACTGATAAATACTGGTTTCTATTTATTCTACTAGTCTATCAACATTATGAGTTTAATTGTTGTTTCTTGCAGTGATTTGGAAATATGATTGCAGTAGTGGTGTCTCATAGTGGACAATGGGATGATAAACATAATTAATTAAATTACAAGACTAAAGGCGTATTGGTCAATGAGATTATGTGTTTTGAGAGTTTTGTGAATTTGATATTAAAGGAAATTCAATTGGATGTATCTATTTCTTCAATACAATAGTTGATCTTATTGGATTTTGATATCAATGGCATTCAAACTGTGATTGAAATTCATGTAGGTAACAATGTTGCTTGGTTTTTGAATTTAGTTAAAGAATAAAGTACAAGACATCCATTAGTTGTTCATACCATTGATATTCTTTTAGGAGTTTCCAATAGTAGATTTGATAACTTTTTATGTGTTGTGTCTTCTTCTTCTCCCATTAATGATGATTTTAACATCCTAACAGATGTTCATATTAATAGTTTGTCTTCTACATTTGATTTGAAAGAGAAGGATATGTTTGCTAGTAAGGAAATAGTATCAAAGTCTTTTTACTATATAGCTATAAAGAACAACTTTGAGTTCAAGACTGTGAGATCAAATTCTAAATCAATTGTGTTGAAGTTCTCACAAGAAGATTGTCAATGGTACGTTCGTGCATCTCGTTATAAGAGTAGGGATCTATGGAAACTTAGGAAGTATATTTCTAATCATAGTTGTTCTATAAATGCTATTCAAACTTCTCATAGACAAGCATCTTCATCATTGATAGGTGATTGTATGATAAATGATTTTAGCTCTTGTGGCCATTTGATTCTGGATGATATTATGATTCACATGAGTACTAAATTTTGGGTAAATGTTAGCTACTATAAAACTTGGAGGGCGAAAGAATATATTATGAAGTCATTGAATAGTGAGGAAAATGAATCTTATGCTTTGATCCCATAATTTTTTACAAAGCTAAAAGAAATGTATCCAGGTTTATTTTTTTCTCCTATCTTTTATATATCATCAATCAAGTTTTCAATGAATATGTAATCAGCATTTGATAGACTTGTAACTCATATGGTCTATCAATGATATTGGTCTATCAATTATAGTTCTTATAGTAAATGAGCATATTATTGGTCTATCACTGATATTTGGTCTATTAGTGATAGATCTATTATAAAACAACATGTAATTATTCTTTGATTTATCTTTTTTTTTATCTTACTGCACGTTCATTCACTATATATGAAACTGATTCCGAGGGACATTTTAAGTATTGTTTTATGGAAATTGGATCGTGTATTGAGGGGTGAAAATAATGTAGGCAAATATATCAGTCGACGGCACCTTTTTGAAATGTAAATATG
Organism: Benincasa hispida; assembly: GCF_027475165.1. Lineage (NCBI taxonomy): Eukaryota > Viridiplantae > Streptophyta > Magnoliopsida > Cucurbitales > Cucurbitaceae > Benincasa > Benincasa hispida. Next base: position 12,316,019 of record NC_143488.1, on the reverse strand, counting down.
GTAGAACTCTTTTGACGACGTCAACAATTGATGGTAATAATCAGATTTTTTTCTCTTGCCTTTAGTATTGTAGACTGCAAGAATGATGCATCATGGAGATGATTTTTTGATAATATAAAGAGAAGTTTAAGGGATCAAGAAGGTTTAGTTATTATATCTAATCGACATTTAAGTATTATAAAAGGTGTTCAAAACGGTTTTCCAATGGCTGAATATTGTGTTTACTTGCAACACCTTTTGAAAAGTTTGAAGTTGACATATAAGGACTCTTCTATTGATAATATTTTTTTTAGATGTGGAAAAGCATATACTATTGTTGATCTTTAGCTGAATATGAGATGGATGGAGGCTATATATCCTCACATACGAGACTATCTTAGTAATGTTGGTTTCGAGATGTGGGCTCGTGCGTATTGCAAAAGGAGAAGATATCAGATGATGACTACAAACATTTCAGAATGTCTAAATGCAGTTCTAAAAGAGCTTAGAGATTTACATGTGACATCACTACTCGATTCTATTAGACAATTCAAAAATGGTTTTATAATAAAAGTAAAGTTGCATATTGTATGAAATCTATTTTGACTAGCTGACCTAATGGAAAATTATGGACACAACATTAGATATCAAGAAACTTCACGGTAAGAGTTACTTGTTTTCATGGGTAATATTGCACAGTCTATCAGTGATTGAGTTCTATCAAGGATAGACTTCTATCACTGATAGGCTCAGATAGTTAGATCTTAAATAATTTCTTGTCTATATATCATTTTTCTCATATTAATGCAATTAATGATGTCGAATTTCAAGTGATTGATGGAAGCAATCACTTTATGGTACATTTAGATTCCAAATCATGTACCTGTCGTGTTTGGGATCTTAATGAAATTTCATGTGCCCATGCACTTGCCGTTATTCGTGGACACAACATGGATACTTACTCATTTGTTCATAAGTATTTTTTGACAAGTACCTTGATTTCGTGTTATATTGGTTCTATTCGTCCAGTTGGGAACCATGCTAATTGGAAGCCTATAAGAATTGACATGAGTATATTACCTCCAGTTGTTAAGCGTCCAGCAAGCCGACCTCGAAAACAAAGAATATTATCAATTGGCGAGAAAAAAAGTCAAACAAAGTGCAGCCATTGTCCATCGCATCGTGAAGATGACGGAGTATGTGATCACGGTTGAACGCATCGGTTAAACAATGGGGTATGCGATCAAGAGTTGGTCATATCGGGTTGACGATCGGGTACGCGATTGCTGAGTATTGTTTAATGCGCGCGCTAGACGATCGTATAGGTAAGCAAACTTCATCGCTTAGTAACTAACTAAACGATCGCTTAGCATCACAGGGTAAATCGTTTACCTGGTTGCACGCATTGTATAGACGATGAGACGCTCGCATATCGTTTAAAGCACGCGTGCTAGACGATCATTTTGGTCAGCAAGCTACCACATCGATTAAACTATGGGGTATGCGATCAAGAGTTGGTCGTATCTGGTTGACGATCGGGTACGCGATTGCTGAGTATCGTTTAATGCGCGCGTGCTAGACGATCGTATAGGTAAGCAAGCTTCATCGCTTAGTAACTGACTAAATGATCGCTTAGCATCGCAGGGTAAAAGTTTACCTGGTTGCACGCATCGTATAGACGATGAGACGCTCGCATATCGATTAAAGTGTGCGCGCTAGACGATCGTTTAGGTCAGCAAGCTTCATCGCTTAGTAACTGACTAAACGATCGCTTAGTAACTCAAGGTAAATCGTTTACTTGTCGTCGCGCTACACGATCGCATGAACAGTCAGGCTTCACAGCCTCGTCGTCGTCTATGCAATCGTTTACTTTTGCTCCTATCGTCTAGTGCACGCTAAACGATCGTCTACCTGCTGGAGTTTGCTACACGATGAAGACCTTTTGGCAATTCAAGACCCGATTCGCCTGTGAACTGGTTTGCTCAATGAAAATTGTAATAGATAGGGTTTTTCATTCCCCTTTTTTTGTGTAAAGGCTCATCCCGGTCCATTAATCATTTGTTTGTTGCATGCGATGTATGTTTTATGTGTCATATGGTATGCACGTATAGTAAATCTCACCTTAGGTTATGCAATGGTGATGCATCATCTCTTTATTATAATTTTTATAATTTAGAGAAGCATGATTTGAATTATGTAAGAGTATGCTCATGCATCATATAATATAAGAACTATATTTATTCATGCATAAAAAGCATTGACATGCATCATCTTTATATTATAATTGTTATAGTATAAGGATGAATGATAGCATATCTGCTTGGTTATTACGCGTTATATAAAAATTATATATAGTAATGACCAGACATTGCATGAAGCATGACACATAGGTTAATTTATAATTGTTATAAACGCCTCGTTGTGTGCAATGGTTTTAGTTGTTTCTTTTTAAAAGTTAAAGAGAAATTAGAACTAAAAGAAATAAGAAAGACATGCATGCTCACTTAGGTTTAATTCATGGTTTTGAAGTGTTTAAAACTTGGATCACATAGACCTAAGATCACGGTTCTAATACGATTAGCAACCATAAGGCTTTAATCTTTTAATCAGTTTAATGGGATTAAATTGGCAAATAAAAGGTTAAAGTGTAGCAAATCTATCTATAAGGGACCTTTTGTCCAAGGCGGGTTCTATCTAGGCTGAGGTATTTAAGTTGACGGAAACGTAACACCTCTACCTAGGAACTTACTTGGAAAGGTGAATTAGATAGATTTAATGCATGCATGCAAGTTAAGGACAATCCATTAAAGTGTTTAAATGTGATTACTTGAACTTGTACATATTTCATAGACAAATGTTGTTTATGAGCAGAGTTTAAAAAAATGACTTAGACTAAAATCATTAGCCGAATTGTCTAGGTTAATGAATCCCTAGGTAGAACATTCAGTGGGAGGTACTTGGGGCATGAAATGTTTCACTTAAACCTTTCACTTTTCTCCTAAATAGTCCACACAATGAGATCTATCATCGGCCTCGCGACACCTTTGGCGTGTCCCTCCAACGGATGGTGTTTGGGTAGATCAATATCAAGGTGGATGGAGAGAATGTTCATAGTAAGTGGGAGCGGGAAGTGCGACAACATATCCCTCGGTCTCCCTCGTTAGGTTGAATAAAGTTACTGCGCATTGCCTCAAGACACCCTGGGAGTGTCCCCCTAAAGGATGGCAGTTTTGCGTGTTTCTTTATTTAATCTCCTGTAAGAGGATAAGGTAACTTATTCTCTTGTCCTAATTTGTCTTCTCCCTACGGTAAGCGCATTAGGGTGGGACTCTGGCACCGAAAGCGAGGGGTTACACTTACGCGAAATAGTTAAATGTTAACGATTCTAGACCGAAAAACGGTGGCTGTTAGGTTTAGTTCCAAGAGTTGGTTCTATCTAATGGTTGAGAATGTCTCATCCCAACAAAAAGGCAACTAATCACCCCACCGGTGGCGTTTGTCTTGCCTCACTGGGGCATCATTGCAAAATAGAAGTCTATAACTTAGGGTACTTGAAACTGTTTTGCAAAACTAATTGGTTTAAAAGTGGTTTAGCAAAATCTAATAAAGTTTTGTTCGTATTTTCAGCAACATTTTCAAAATGGCAATAGCCACGTTATCGTTGTTAAGCACCGAAAAACTAACTAGCGATTATTTTTCAACATGGAAACACGTGATCACAAAAATCCTAATCATCGAGGATCTCATGTTCGCTCTCACGGAGGATTGTCCTTCTATTCCAGCTCCAAATGCCGCTCGAAATGTTCGGGAGGCATACGAGCGATGGACAAGGGCAAATGAGAAGACCCGAGCCTACATCTTGGCAAGTCTTTCTGAAGCCTTGGCCAAGAAACATGAGCCTATGGTCTCAACGCGTGAGATCATGGAGTCCCTGCAGAGGATGTTTGGACAACCATCTGAACAGCTTATGCATCAATACATCTTCAACTCCAAAATGCAAGAAGGCACCTCTATTCGTGAACATGTGCTAAACATGATGGTCAACTTCAATGTGGCAGAGTTGAATGGGTCTACCATTGATGAGGGCATCCAGGTTAGCATAATCCTACATTCTTTGCCGGAGAGCTTCCTGCACTTTATTAGTAATGTGATTCTTAACAAAGTGAAGTATAACCTTACAACTCTCCTCAACGAGTTGCAGACATACCAATCTTTACTGAAAAGTAAGAAGAGGCATAAGGGGAGGCAAATGTTGCTTCATCCTCCAGAACATTCCATAGAGGTTTGACCTCAGAAACGAAGTCTGCACCTTCCTCTTCTAACTCTGCAAAGGGGAAGAAAAAGAAGGGTGGTAAGGGTAAAGGGAAAGCACCTGCTAACCAACCGCCTGTCGCCCCAAGGAGGCGTCCACAGGTTGCTAAGGGAAAGTGTTTCCACTGCAACTAAGATGGACATTGGAAGAGGAACTGTCCTCGGTATCTGAAAGAGAAGAAAGCAGTCAAGCTAAGGCCAAGGCGGATAAAGGTAAATGTGATTTACTTGTACTTGAAACTTGTTTAGTGGAGAATGATTATTCTGCCTAGATAATTGATTCAGGCGCCACTAACCATGTTTGTTCTTCTTTTCAGGGGATTAGATCTTGGCGATAGCTGAAGGCTGGTGAGATGACGATGCAAGTAGGCACCAAGCACATCGTCTCAACTGTGGCAATGGGAGGGCTCCAATTAGCTTTATAGAATAGGTTTCTTATTTTAAATAATATATATATTGTTCCTGAACTAAAAAGGAACCTTATTTCTGTAAAATGTTTATTGCAATGTAAATATACTGTTTCTTTTTATTTGAATAAAGCGTTTATTCATAAAGATGGTGTTATTCTTTGCATAGCAAATCTGGAATCGAATTTATATGTGCTAAGGCCGTTAGCCATTAATTCCCTCCATAATACAGACTCAATCAAAACGTCGACGAATTTCTCCAAAAGAAAATGCCCAACTTTGGCATCTATGTTTAGGGCACATCAATCTCAATAGGATTGAGAGATTGATGAAGAATGGACTTCTAAGTGAGTTAGAAGAAAATTCTTTTCCTGTGTGCGAATCTTGCCTTGAGGGTAAGATGACTAAACGACCTTTTACTGGAAAAGGTACTAGAGCCAAGGAGCCTCTTGAGTTAGTACATTATGACCTTTGTGGTCCTATAAATGTGCGAGCCCGAGGTGACTATGAGCATTTTATCAGATTTACTGATGATTACTCAAGGTACGGGTATGTTTATCTTATGCAACGAAAGTTTGAATCCTTTGAAAAGTTCAAAGAGTTCAAGGCTGAAGTTGAAAACGTATTAGATAAACGAATTAAAACACTTCGATCAGATCGAGGTGGAGAGTTTTTGGACTCCGCATTCTAGGACTATTTGATAGAACATGGAATCGTTTCCCAACTCTCAACGTCGGGTACTGATAACGGGCAGAAATGCACGTTATCATAATGCTAAATTCTTAAACAATGTTAGATTACGTTGATAGAATGTGTTAAATTGCGTCCATTAAGCATAGATTCTTAAACATAATGTCTCTAAGTCCCTATCTCTTGTTTACGCAAACCTAATCTTGCTCTTTCGAGTCCAGATTCTAACCTAGCTCTGTCAACTTGCATCGCATGCATCCTGGGAATAGGAATGATATTATGTGGTCGCATATTTGTGTGAATGTCATGTTGTCACCACACATATAGAGATAAAGGTTATGTGTAACCTTTTAGACTTATCGCATATTTATCGCATGCGTTTTATCCTTAGAAGTCATGGCATTCACGCCGAAAAGTGGTTTACTATTGTATGCATGTTGCATGATCGCAAAGCATGAACGCATCCTAGGGAGTGTTAGCCGAAACCCTTCTCAACCCGTTCACCTCATATTCATCGTATTTCCCATTTACCAACTCTTTTCGAACTCTTCCGCATTCGTTATTATTTTCATCATGCAATAACAACCCAACACTTATTTATTAACTGGTTACCGCAAGTTTTCATGAAAATCTCCAATGCAACTATTTTCACAAGTCCCTGTGTTCAACCCTGGACTTACCAGGCAACTCAGAGGAATTTACACTTGGATTTCACTAGGGAAACTTGAGTGCACAACGCAATCCATCAACGCATATCATCCATATTTTTACTATATAAAATAACGCATCAAGTTTTTTGCGTCGTTGTCGGGGACTTCGGCAAGATAGTTTGTTAACGGTAATTTTTTTGATTTCTTCGCCAGAGATTGAGAGGACATTCAAAAGAAGATTAAGAGACCACCACCAATAATAACAAGAAAGAACACCAAGAATGGCGGAGTAACCGAATATAAGGGCCGCTAATGCGAATAATATAATGGCCAACCCCATCCTTCGGCGAATGACTGCAATAGACCCATCTGAGACTATGCGTCACCTAACCTTTATGATTTCTCCCCAGAAATCACGAGGTCGGCGTTAGATGGATCAAGGTTTGAAATGAAGCCGTGAATGTTGTAGATGATCCAGGCTGCTGGGCAGTTTGGAGGAAGGCGTGGCGAAGACCCACATGCCCACCTCCGGAGCTTCATAGAAATCTGCAATACTTTTATGTTCCTGAATATCTCAACCGAAGAAGTTCGACTAACGTTGTTCCCATTTTCTTTGTGTGATCAGGTGAGGAAATGTTAATATTCTCTCGAACCGGGGGAGATAACTTCATGAGAACAGGTGGTGGAAAAGTTTATGAAGAAGTATTTCCCACCAACTAAGAACGCTAGGAGAAGAAAATTAATAACAATATTTGAACAAGAAGATGACGAATCGCTCAGTGATGCTTGGGCGAGGTTTAAGCGGCTGGTGAGAGACTGTCCACACAATGGCTTACATGATTGCCTACAAATGGAGATTTTGTACCAAGGATTGAATCCCTCTTCGGAGACCGCTGCTGCTGGTGGTCTGCTCGACAAAACATATGAGGAGGCAAAGAGTATACTTGATCTCATTTCCAAAAATCACGAGGATTGGAAGGAAAGTGGTCAGAGATTAAGAATCAAAGAAAATAACGCAAACAATGGGGTCATCGCATCCCTGTAAAATCAAATGACTGCGATGATGAGTCTAATACAAGGCATCGCAATTAATAATACGAGAGCAAAGAAAGGGCAGGTCAGCGCAATCACTCAAACAACCACAAATTGTATCATTTGTGGTGATGCTCACCCGATGGAGGAATGCCCAACAAACTCGCAGTCGGTATGCTTCATGAGAGATAATCCCTATCCCAATACATATAACCCCAGGTGGCGGAACCACCCAATTTTGCGTGAAAAAATCAACAACAAAGCTTCCAACCTATGCCACAAAAAGAAGAGCCACCCAGATTTTTTCCTCAAAACAATGGTCTAGCGCAAAGTTAAGCTAGCAGCTCACAACCACCACAATCTTCGTCCTTAGAGAGCTTGCTGAAGCAATACATTGAGAAAAATGAATTAGTGCTTCAGAACCAAGCTACTTCCATTAGAAATCTCGAAATCCAAATGGGACAAATTGCGGGCGAACTAAAAAACAGATCGTAAGGAGTGTTGCCGAGCTCAACTGAGCTCCCTCGCAATGTTGGGGGTAATGGGAAGGAACAATGTTTAGCAGTCTCCTTGCTAAGCGACAACATGACTGCGAAAGTAGGGGATAAGCACATTACGACCAACTTAAATGCGGTGACAACCAAAGACTCGTTGACCTATAGTTTGGAGAAGCCCAAGGAAATAGACCCTGAAGTTGCGTCCAACCTTAAGCCTCTAGATCTTGAGACAGAAGAAGTTCCACCACCAGAAACTTCGCAAAGATTGAAAGAGGAACACAATGAGGAAGAAAAGTTCGCAACAGTGGCTACAGCGCAAAATGCTATAATCCCACCTAAAATGGGCGACCCAGGAATCATCACGATACCATGCTCTATCGGAGGGACCTACAGTAGCCAAGCACTATGCGATCTTGGGGCAAGTATAAACATAATGTCACTATCAATCTTCAAACAATTGAATGTCGGCACACTCACGCCCACAAAAGAAACTCTCCTGCTCGCGGACAGATCTATAATATATCCTGAAGGGGAGCTGAGAAATGTCGCAATCTCAATTGATAAATTCGTCTTTCCGGCAGACTTCCTCATTTTAGATTATAAAGTGGATGAAGATGCGCCCATCATATTTAGACGACCATTCCTTTCGATCGGTCGCGCTCAAATTGATGTGCGCAAGAGGGAGATTGTAATGAACATTCATGAGGAAAAACTCCAGATTAAGGCAGTAAAGATCCCAGAGGACAAAGAAAATAGAGAAAAGCCACCATGGACGTGAACAAACCAGCCTGGAATAAGCGGACCCTAAGTTATTATATAATTCAACATCATCAAGGACGCAATCCTTTTGAATATCCTTTGCCCGCATCAAATACTGCATACACTTTTATCTTACTCGTTATTATCCGTTATCGCAATTACTTTGTTTTATTGATTATCTATCTACACTGTTCTTACTCTAAAAAAAAAAAAAAAATACCATTTGTTTTGTTTAAAAATTATTTGACCCTCTCTCTGTTTTCGAGTAACGATCAAGGCGCTGGATTGTGGAGCTGTTACACGACGAAGTACTTATCCTACTCCATCACCGCAACCCAAAGAAGAGAGATCGCCACAAAGATGGATGCATTAATACAATGCGGGCGACAGCACAAAATTTGGGGGTGTACTCTTCCTTATCTTTATTTCAAATTTTGCGCTATCACATTGCATTTTAGTTTTCAAAGTTTTATCAAAGCATCCTCTTTGATCACCACAATTATTTGACATAGATAAATTTAGTAGTTTACCGCATTCTGTTCCTTTGCCAAGTATGATTTCAATGATGAAAAATATGCTCCTATTTCTTTCATATATCCTAGAGTCAACTTAGTCTTAAGATAGTCACCTCATGAAATATTTCTAAAAGTTAGGGGTTTGCTAGCTTTCTTTCAAACTCTCTTTACAATGCATTCTATGACCATAGCATGACTTATTTTAATTTTTTGGCAATAAGGACATTGTCGTATTTTAAATTTGGGGGTTGGGTATTTATTTCCGACCTTGCTATTTCTAAAAAAAACTCTACTGTCAACGTAATGGGAAACCCATGTTGATAAGAGTTAAGTTGTGAAATGCACCTACCCGTAGTTGAATGTCTGCATGTCACACGTGGGGGCAAGCCAAAACAAAAGTAAGTTACCAGGATCAACGCATAAATAAATGACCGCAACTCCACTGCCAAATAGGCATGAGTTTAGTTTGAGAAAGAGTGCATTGCTCGTAGTTGGATGTCCGCATGACACACGTGGGGGTAAGCCAAAATGAAGGCAAGGCACTCGGATCAGCGCAAGGTTAGAAAAAAAATAGCAATGAAGAAAATTTTTGTGCAAGGATAAAATCATTTGACACCTCGGAAGAAAATTTTCTTTTCAAAATAAATTATGCGATGTTCCGAAATTTAGTAAAGTCCTTTTGAAAGGTAAGCTTGCAGTCCCTAGGTCTTAGAAATATCTTAAGAGACTTGAATAAGACTTAGGGAAATTCTGGCATATAGAATTTGAACGAAGTATTCTTGAGAAATCTAGGAAAAGAATTTTGCGGTTGTCTTGCTAAAGGAATCTTTAGCTTATGCTTGAGGACAAGCATTGTTTAAATTTAGGGGTGTGATAACGGGCAGAAATGCACATTATCATAGTGCTAAATTCTTAAACAATGTTGGATTGTGTTGATAGAATGTGTTAAATTGCGTCTATTAAGCATAGATTCTATAATATTGCGATTGCATGCGTCCAATGCATTAGAGCAAGCAGAATATGCGTTAACGCAATGCAGAGATTGCGATCATAGGAATACATTAGTCGAGCGCAACTTCATCGTAAGGCTTTGCATTGATCGTGCTCGCAAACATTCACCCAAGAAGAATCACCGCAACTTGATCAGCGTAACAAGGTGGGCGCATCCGGATGAAAGGACAATTAAAATCGATGGGACAGAAAGCTGACAGCAGTCATATCCAAATTAAGTTGACAGCTGATAACAGTCACAAAGTACATCCATCTTTATCGGTGACAATTATCCGGCGCATCAGTCAGGAATTTAATCTATCCCATCTGTACAGCCAGGAGAGAGAAGCCGCCTTTCACCTTTTGATGACCTATAAATACCAAGTGCATTCTTTTGAGAAGAGGTTAAGCAGTTGATTACTTCATCACTTACAAGTTCACGTCTTTGTTCATAGTTTTCTTTTCCATTTTACAGCAGAGCTAGAGAATAGTAGTGACGCCGGAGATCACACAAGGCAGCTTGAGAGAGAACCTTAGGGCGTAAGAGCAGAGAGCAGGCCGACTCTCGCAAAAGCGAGAATATCTTTAGAGCACGAGTAAAAACAGTGTAACGCCTGGCAGCAAGAAATTGCTCCAGGCTCTTTACTATACTTGCATTGTTATTTTGTACTCCATCTTATATCTATTCAATGGAAGTTCTATTTCTATATCTGCTCACTCTCTTAATACGCATGAGTAACTAAACTAGCTGAAGGGTTGAGAAGAACTAAGCTAACATGACCTAGGAAGTTCATTGCTTGCGATTGTCTTGTTTTATGTTGTGCAAAATACCTTTTAAACTTACTCGAGAGAGAATCTAAAGAAAAAACCTAATGTCTCGAGAGAGCTATGTTAGAATCTGGATTCGAAAGAGCAAGATTAGGCTTGCGTAAACAAGAGATAGGGACTTAGAGATAAACTCTGTCTATCAACTTGCATCGCATGCATCCTAGGAATAGGAATGATATTATGTGGTTGCATATTTATGTGAATGTCATGTTGTCATCGTACAAATAGAGATAGAGGTTATGTGTAACCCGGTAGACTTATCGCATATTTATCGCATGCGTTCTAGCCTTAGAAGTCATGGCATTCACACCGATAGGTGGTTTACTATTGTATGCATGTTGCATGATCGCAAAGCATAAACGCATCCTAGGGAATGTTAGCCGAAACTCTTCTCAACCCATTCACTGCATATTCATCGTATTTCCCGTTTACCAACTCTTTTCGAACTCTGGTGCATTCGTTATTATTTTCATCAACGCAAAAACAACCCAACACTTATTTATTAACTAGTTACAGCAAGTTTTCATAAAAATCTCCAACGCAACTATTTTCACAAGTCCCTGTGTTCGACCCTAGACTTACCAGGAAACTCAAAGGAATTTACACTTGGATTCCGCTGGGGAAACTTAAGTGCACAACGCAATCCATCAATGCATATCATCCATATTTCCACTACATAAAATAATGCATCAGGTACACCTCAGTAGAATGGTGTAGTGGAGAGGAGAAATAGGACCTTGTTAGACATGGTTCACTCGATGATGAGTTACGCTTCCTTACAGGACTCGTTTTGGGGTTTCGCAGTGGAGACTGCGGTGTACATACTCAATTATGTTCCCTCCAAAAGTGTTACAAGAACACCTCTGAAGTTATGGAACGGGCGTAAAGCTAGTTTACGTCACTTCCAGATTTGAGGTTTCCCTGCACATGTGCTTGAGGCTAATCCCAAGAAGTTGAAACCACGGTCGAGGTTATGCCTCTTTGTAGGCTACATCAAAAGTACATGAGAGGGTTATTTTTATGATCCGACAGAAAATAGGGTGTTTGTTTCAACAAACGCTACTTTCCTTGAGGAGGATCATCTAAGGAAGCGCAGTCCACGAAGAAAAGTCGTATTGCGTGAGCTTTCCAATGAAACTACTGAAACTTCAACAAGAGTTATTGAAGAGCCTACTACATCAATAAGAGTTGTTGATGGAAGTTCATCCAGTAGGTCTATTCCACCTCAAGAGTTGAGGGAACCTCGACGTAGTGGGAGGGTTGCGAACTCACCTGTTCGCTGGGTTTCACGAAAATCCTTGCTATAGTAGAAGATGGCGACGTTGAGGATCTGTTGTCTTATAAGAAGGCAATGGTGGATGTTGACCGAGATGAATGGGTCAAGGCCATGGATCTTAAGATGGAGTCGATGTACTTCAACTCAGTATGGGATCTTAAAGATCAGCCTGATGGGGTTCGCCCTATAGGTTGTAAATAGATCTGCAAGCGCAAACGGAGTGCTGATGAGAAGGTAAAGACCTTCAAGGCTCATCTTGTGGCAAAGGGTTATACCTAGGTAGAGGGAGTCGACTATGAGAAGACTTTCTCGCCTATTACCATGTTAAAGTCGATCCGCATCCTCCTGTCCATTGAAGCTTATTATAATTATGAGATCTGGTAAATGGACGTCAAGACGGCCTTTCTGAATGGCAATCTTAAATAGACCATTTATATAGTGCAGACCGAGGGATTCATAGCCCAAGGTCAAAAGCAAAAAGTTTGCAAACTGAATCGGTCCATTTATGGACTGAAATAGGCGTCTCGATCTTGGAACATACGGTTTGATACTACGATCAAGTCGTATGGCTGGGACCAAAACGTTGATGAACCCTGTGTCTACAAGAAGATCACCAACGCTTCAGTAGTCTTCTTAGTGTTGTATGTAGATGATATCCTACTCATTTGGAATGATGTAGGTCTACGACTGCAGTTAAGAACTGGCTAGCGACCCAATTCCAAATGAAAGATTTGGGAGAGGCTTAGTTTGTTCTAAGTATATAGATCTTTCGGGATCGTAAGAACAAAGTGCTAGTACTGTCTCAGGCATCGTACATTGACAAGATGTTGCTCAAGTACTCGATGCAGGACTCCGAGAGGGGCCTACTACCGTTCCGGCATGGAGTCACTTTGTCTAAGGAAATGTGTCCTAAGATGCCTCAGGAGGTTGAGGAGATGATACGGGTCCCATATGCGTCTGTCGTTGGCAGTTTGATGTACGCGATGCTCTGTACTCGTCCAGACATCTGCTACGCTGTACCCAGGCCAAGGTCATTGGACGACAGTGAAGAATATCCTCAAGTATCTTTGGAGAATGAGGGACTACATGCTCGTATATGGTTCGAGGGATTTGATCCTTACAGGATACACGGGTTCTGACTTTCAGACTGATAAGTACTCTCGCAAGTCCACATCAAGGTCAGTCTTTACTCTTAACGGAGAAGCTGTAGTGTGGCGAAGCACTAAGCATAGGTACATCGCCGACTCCACTATGGAGGCGAAGTACGTAGCGGCTTGCAAAGCTGCTAAGGAGGTCGTCTGGCTCGAAAAGTTCTTAACAGACCTGGAAGTTGTTCCAGATATGTCTAGGCCCATTACCCTCTATTGTGATAATAGTGGGGCAGTGGCGAACTCCAAGGAGCCAAGGAGTCACTAGCGCGGTAAACACATAGAGCATAAGTATCATCTGATCCACGAGAAAGTGCATCGAGGGGACGTGATCGTCACGCAGATCGCTCCGGAGCACAATGTTGCTGACCCGTTTACAAGGCTCTCACGGCTAATGTATCTACAAAAACTCGGGTATATCCCACATCCCACAATATTAAAGTACTGAAATATCCACAAAAACTAAGGTCTAATAGCCACAACACTAAACTAAGCTACAACTACATTATTACATCTGAGAGATTTTTAGGTCAAAACTAGGGGTAATGTCCTTGAACCTAGGAGAATATCTTGTTTGTTCTGGAGAAGTTTTATTTTGGTCTTTTGTATTCTTTTAGTCCTTTGCATCATTTTGTTCTCTTGCAATCTTCTCGTCATTTGCATTCTCCAACATCTTCTTTGATGGTTTAGGCTGACTTTTCGATTTAATATTTTCAATATTCATCGTTGTATTTGCCTTTTGTTGAATAACTTGAAATGTCAATACTTAATTATAAGTTTATAAATATATATTGAGTCTATAAGTCATAAAGAAATATAGGGAATGTGATAATTGTTATAGTTTCACTTTTTTTGCTTTGTCATGCACCATTTTTTACCTTTTTTCATGTCCATTGACTTCTTCCTCCTTGTCTTCAATCTTTTGTAAATATATTATATAAATGTACCAATGCACAAAATTTTAGAAGATGTCAATATACTTTTTCTATGTTACTGTTGGACTCCAATAAAAAGATGACAACATTCTATTAGTGATAAAACCTATCATTGACAGACTTTAATGAGCAACACACTTGAAGTTTATAAAAATAAAATAGCAATAACCTACTATTTAACTAGATGGGTACCTTTTTTCCCTCAGCAATAGTGGTTTCTTCTATTTCCTTCGCTTTCTCATGATTTTGTTCATGCTTCTATAGATATTAGTATATCATTTTTGTCAGTAAACTATATGTACTTTATATAGTCTATCATTAGAAAAAAAAAAAAAAAAAAAAAAGTAAAAGAACTAGAAGGCTTTAATAATTTTACCTCTTTCTCCTTGGCATAAGTAGTTGCATATTCAACTACTTTATCAATATTAGCATCAACATCGACATCTATCATTTCTAGACTCACAGATGAAGGATGATTCTTTTCAAAGGACTCTTGAGATTGTCTTCACTTTGACATTTGTGTGCGACCTTCTGCTTTACAATTTTCATTAGAGAATGTAACAAAGTGAGAATCTCCGTTTGTCCTTTTTTAAGATCTTCAAAATCTTTTTTGTGTTGCCTTTTAAGACCTTCAATATCTTCTTGTAAAGAAGATATTCTTTCTCCAATCTGTTTATCTTTTTTAGCAACTTTTCTCCTTCCTCCAATCTTTTCTTCTCCATAAATTTTTTGAAGTATTCTGATGTCATTTCTTCTTGTGATGCAACAAAGGAACTAAAGAAAGTTGAAAACATAATATTTAATTAGTATTGTATACAAAATATCTTTTTTTTTATGAGATTTGAAATACTCAAATAATCATAGGTGGAAGTTATCAGTGATATGGGCTTATCACTGATAGACCCCATTACTGATAGACCAATATCACTCATATGGTCTATCTATCTATGATATTGGTCTATCATTGATAAACTATGTTGCTGATAGACTCCTTCCCTACAGTTATTTGTGTGTTTCAATGGATATAATACTTCTATCACTAATATTTGTCTATCATTACTGATACACCAATATCGTTGATAGACAGACTTGTATCACAATTACTAAGGGAAAAATTAGAAACTTATGTTTTGTTCTGAGAAGATATTGTCATTAAGATCTTGCCAATTTGGTTGCTTTTTTGTTTCCCAATTCAAGATTCTTGGAAAGCCATTTCCTATTCTTTTTGTGAACCCCTCAGAAAGTTTAAGAAGTATTTCATATGCCCAATAAGCTAAAACTATGGGGAAGCCTTGCATATAGACAATTAGTTTTTCTTTACTATTAATAGATTTCTTAAAAAACTCGACGATAAAACTATAAGATAGTCTTCCCTATAGATAATTCCTAAAATTCTCATCATCATTCAGCATCTTAACATGCTTCCAATCTACACAATTATGACATTATTTTGGAATCAACAAGTTTTCTAGCAAAAAAGATTGGCAAGTTTGCTATTTTTGTTTCATCACTGCAGTGACTAGAAAAATAGTTAAATGCACTATTCACATTTTCCCCAGTGATGCAAGTATATTTCTAAAAAATGTTTGTCTAATTACTGAATCATTTTCTTCAACTTCATTTAAAACATCTTCAACAGGGTATTCATCATAATTGAATCCAGTAATCAAACAAAAATCCCTCAACCCAAACTCTACAATGTTACCTTCAATATTGAAAAGAAGAACATTGTTATTAACAGAGACACATTGTCTTCTAATCAAATGTGCTAGAAGTTGTAAAGGTACTTTGGACATTTTTAAACCTAGTAGATGCCCAAATGGTCCTTCCTTAAACAAAGATAGACACATAGAATCTAAACCCATAATATGGTCTATCACTTCCATCTTGACATAAATTGTGACTTTCAAAGTGGAATTCCAACTTTCTTTAGGATTTTTTTTTTTTTTTTTTTTTGCCTATTTAAAAAAAAAAAAAGAAAAGAAAATATATGTTATAAATATTCTAAAGAATAACTTAGAAATAGATATATAGTAAATATATAATTCATACCTTCCCTTTTTTCAACTTTTTTTTACTTGATGGTTCTTCAAGTTCTAAGGTTCTTTTTGCTCCTTTTTTTTGTTGTTCGCTTTCTATAATTGTTTTTCAATTATCAATCTGTTAGAATATTAATAACCACTCCAGTTAACAAACTAAACATTTCCAGTCTACCAGTGTTAAACTTATCAATGATACGTTTCTATCACGGATAGACTTGAAGTGATGAAGTCTATCAATGATAAGGTTATCACTTATAGACTTCACCACTTCAAGTCTATCAATGATAGAAACTTATCACAGATAGACCCTAATCAATATCATATTTGAAGTTTAAAAGCAAGCTAGCAATAGTCTATCAACTAAACAACAAATAAACAGAAACAAAACTACAATTTTTCTTCATTTTTATGGAAAATAAATCCGACATGCTCCAAGTCTATCAGTGATAGCAACCTATCAAAAAATAATAATAATAAACAACAGTGAAATTGTACATTTACTTACATGGCATGAAAATACATTCAACATCCATTATGTATATCATTTATCACTAATAGACTCCATTCAACAATACCAAAGAAAAAAACAGTAAACCAATGCATTTGTTTACTCATAAAAAAAAACAAACAACTAAACAAAAAACAAAAAACAAAAAAAAACAAAAAAAAAAAGTCATGCAACTACGCTTTTTCTTATCTTTGAAAAAAAAATAGTCATGAAACAATAATCAATCAACTAAACACATTTGAATGGAAACGGGAACACATTCACTGGAAGAAGATTGTCGTCGATCTACGGATATTTTATGGATGATCGGTAGGTTTTTTTATTTGCATATTTTAGAGTTTTAAAGAAGGTCGTTGGGTTAGGGTTTTTCGAACAAAAAAAAAAAAGATGAAACTAAACGACAGATGGATGAAAACTTACTATGGGTGGATGCGAATCGGCAATTGTTTTTGGAAATCCTAATCGGCAATGGAAGAGAAATCATTGATCGTTTTGGTGTGCTGGAAGAGAAATCAGCGATGGGCTCATGGAAGAAGTATATGAAAGTATTATCATGGAAGAAGGATTATGGGTTGTGGGTCATGGGCTTTTATGGGCTTTTTAGTCTTTTTCTTATGGGCTTTTTAGTCTTTTTATATGGGTTGTACTCAAATTTAGCCATATTTATAATTTGTTTTAGTTAATTCTATATTTACAATTAGTTTGGCCAAAAATTTATGCTTGCTAGTAGCCCTTTCAATTAACTTATACTATTTCTAAAATAAATCATGCATAAAACAAAAGAAGGAAAAAGAATAGAAAGCCCTAGACCAATCACAAGAAGATTGAACTTACCTAAATAAATAAATTTAAAAAAAAAAAATTGAACTTAACTCAACTCGGAAGATCAAAAAGTATAAAATTATAGAGGTTGAACATATAATATACACATTTTGTTGAATAAGAATTTTGGATCAATCATAAGTCACTTTATCATTCCTCAATTTAATG
The DNA here is from genome assembly GCF_027475165.1 of Benincasa hispida. Classification (NCBI taxonomy): domain Eukaryota; kingdom Viridiplantae; phylum Streptophyta; class Magnoliopsida; order Cucurbitales; family Cucurbitaceae; genus Benincasa; species Benincasa hispida. Next base: position 12,298,462 of record NC_143488.1, on the reverse strand, counting down.
ATAAAGTTACAAATTATCAAATTTAGGACAATTTAAAAGTCGAACATGTGTCCTAAATTGAAGTTGAAGATAAGAGTCGGTAGATCTCGATGATGCACATGTTTTTGTTTTAATCGTTGAATTGAATAAACTAATTTAAACCAATAATTAACTCCAAAAATAGGCTTAATTTGGTCCAAATATCAACCAAGCCCAAAATCTAATTAATTAGACCCAAGGTCCAAATCCATGAACTAACTAAGTTTAAGTCCACAAAGCTCAAAACTACTTGGTAAATTTCAAATTTAAATTATTAAAAAAAAAAAAAAAAGCTAGTTATAGTGTTTTAGTAAATTAATTCCAAGTTGTTGTGATTTAGTTACATGACCCAAATATGCTTACTATTTCAATTAATTTCATACTGATATTCATTTTTGGAGTAAAAAATTGAAGCAATCAAAATTTCATTAGAACATAGATGTGAAAAAGTATATTAACATGGCATGATAAATTTGAGATATGTAAATTCTTGCAGGAGGTGACAAATTGTTAAGAAAACTAAATCTAAAAAGCAAATATCTATTAGCTTTGCACGTTGGGATCAATTAAGAAGTGATTTTCCCGTAATTATTTTTTTCGTATGCAAACATTATTTCAAACGGGGCTTTAAGTTTTTATATACTTTTGTATTTGTCAAAATACATATTATATACTAAAATAATTTAGCATTAATAAACAAGCATAAATAGATTAAGTAATCAATGGTAAACCTAACTTCCATTGAAAAGTCTAACTAAATTAAAAGAGTCTAATGAGTGTTTCAATTAGACTTCTAAATTTTGAAAAGTACTTTGCTCTTGATGTTCGAAATTTTTTTTTTAAAGTACCACCCGAGAGTTTTTTTTTTTCTCTTGTTAAATAAGATGAAAATAAAAATGAATCATTGGACAATATATATGTGACATTATTTACAATGTCACTAACGCAAATTGACATGACAGTTGATGTGTACAAAATTTAAGTAAATGATCTTTAGTCATCTTGATATTCTATAATAATTATAAATATTATCACATAAAACTTCTAGTTCCTACACATCAGCTACATGTCCATTTTAAAGATATTTAATGGAACAAAGTTCAAATTTTACGGTAACAATTATTTTATAAAAATAAATGCATGCAACAATTATTTTATCTATAAACGTGATAGAATTTTGATAAAGTAAAAAGGGACAAAGAAAGTGAAAGAATCAATTATTTTTCTCTCATGGCATAAAAAGTGAAAAATTTGCTCCCCAAATTCAGTGAGAAAAAAAAATGGAACACAAGCATAAAAGCATAAAGTACTCAAAAAGCTTTGAAAAGCAAAGATGTGGTAAGGCTTGGTGGGACATTATGTTTCCCATGTACTAGTGGACAAGGACAACAATACAAAAGGTTAAATTATACATTATACCATAACTTTTGAAGTATAGCATAGATTTTAAAATGTTTGATTTTTATTCTAGAATTTTGAAATTTATTCAAAAAATACTTTAAAAGAGTTTTTCGCCCAAATAAATGGAAAATCGTCGAAGTGGCTAGCATGTAAAAATTGAAAGTCATATACGACCTTTCTTTTTTTCAAAAAACCATTTAATTAATGCCGCAGTTGATGTGTAAAAAATGATTGTTTTTTACAATATCTTTTGAGATGAAATAAATAGTAACAATGGTAATCGTGTACAACTATCATGGGTTCGTCTAGTGCAACGATAAATAGGAGGCATGACCATGATAAAGACCCAAAGAGTTTAATCCATGGTGGTCCACCTAACTAAGATTTAGAGTTTTCTTAATATCCAAATATTGTATGCGAGTTTGATGAGAATTTTCACGATATAGACTAAATTGTTACAAATTTAGAAATATAGGAACTCCGTTGTTACATCTTGCTCAGTGACTAAGTTATTACAAATTTGAAAGTATAGGTACTAAATCGTTACAAATCAAAATATGTTCATGAACTAAATCATTACTTTTATGAAAATATAGAGACTAAAAAGTGAGTTTTGATCGATATTTAAATTGCACTAAGACAAAAGTGAATAATTGCATAGATGGCCTAAAATAAGAGGTCCAAATGAATTTTGGCCTCACTTTAAAAACAAATGAAAAGTGACCATTTACTTACATCATTCACCCATGGAATTACCACTTTTATCCCTAAAGTCTTCTTCCTTTTCCTCCTTCGTTTTCCGGATTTTTTTCTTTCTTCTTCCTCTTCTTCCTCCTCGTTCCTCCTCTTCTTCGAGGAGAGAGAAGTGAGATTTAGAGAGAGGACAAAGAAGCGAGATCGAGATAGAGAGACAAACGAGGTTGAGATGGAGAGAACATTGAGATTAAGAACGAAGAGTGATCGTAAATTGAGGAGAGAGAATCTAGGAGAGACGAGCAAGATATAGGATAGAGAAACGAGATATAGGAGAGAAAAGTAAGATTGAGATGGGTTTAGGTTCGATCAGGTGTAATTTCAGGGTCAAAGTGGTAAATTCACGCATCACTGACATAAGTAAATGACCAAATTTTATTATTTTTTGAACATTGAGCCATTTTTCATTTGGGCCCCTAAAAAGGAGTTATCCTTACAAAAACCCCAGGCAAAGGTACCCCTAATTAATATTATACGTAACCCACATCTAAATTAGTGGTGTATTAGGGGACGTTTGAATTGAGGGAAATGGGACGGGAATAAGGGTGGAAATGGGTAAAGGATACCTATCTCCTTATTTGGTACAAATTTTGAAGCTTTAGGCATGAGAATAAACTATTTCCATGCATTCTTTATGCTCGTGGATCATACTCATCCAAAAAAGTGGGTTTTCTTGATGTCCACTCTCTTTCATCTTTTGATACATTGATTTATTATTTTATTTTATGTTATTAAAATTATTTAATATATTAATATTAAATTTATAATTTAGAAAATTATATTCAAATTTTAAATTATAATATTTGAATTTAACTATTCCATATTCATAAATAAATTAATTAATTAATTATATAATACACCGTAAAGAATCGATGCATTAATACTATTAATTCACTAATAAATTATTTATGTAGTTAATTAATTATCATTATGAATAATATTTTATGAGATTATTTTTAGTAATTATAATTAGTTTATCATTGATTAATTATAATTCATTTTTTTATCACAAGATATTATATTTATTTTTTCAAATTGATTTTGATTGTTTTATCAATATTCATTATAGTTATATAAAATTCATCAAGCTGATGCATATAATCAAGTAACTTTAATTATAAGTTACTCATTTTGTAAATACTTGTAATTAATAAGTTAATTAATATTATTATTTTATATTTAAATAATTAATTTTACTCAAAATTTTGAATTGAATTTATTGTTTATCAATTAATCTATCAAAATTTTATAGAGATTTAATGGAAATCTAATTCGTTTGCCAACAAGAGCATAGCTCAACTGGCATAATGTTCTGTTACCATAAAGTTATGATAGTATTCTCATGTACAACCAAACACAGTCATCCTTGATTCACAATAATTTTATTCCTAGGCATCCTTAATTCCTGGGCATCTTTAAAACCTTAAACCAAGCGGCCTTAAGGAAGACAAATATGTACACATGGAAAACCCCATCTAAACAACCAAAGAATAAACAATACTAATTGAAGGAACGGTGAAGTTCGATTGCAGAAGTGGGATCGTCCCAATTTTAAATTTTCACATAATTGAATTCACAGTACATAAAATTATGCATAAACATTAAATTTACAACATGCTTAAATTAGATGAAGAAGGGTTAGAGATTTGAACTTACCCTTGAAGCCAAAACCTTCTTCTCGAATTTTCTTTTCTCCGATCACAATCAAACACAACCAAAAGGCCGTCAATGAGAACACCACCTTAAACGTTTTCTCTATATTCTCTGATGGGAAGAGAATTCTCAAGAGTGTGCGGGCTCTGAGTTTTGGGAGAGGGAGAAAAGATTTAGAGAGGAGAAGAGGTTTTTGTATGTTGTCCAGGGAAAAAAACTAGAGATTAGACTCTCTTCTATACCAAATTCATGGAAGAAGAATGTCTCATAAAAAACTTCTTATCACACACGTTCAACCGAGGAAAAATTAAGGGGAGAAGTTATTTTCCTCCTTTCATTTTGAAAAATAAAATAAAGTTAAAATTAATTTAATTTAAATAAAAATTATATATATATATATATATATATATATATATATAATAACTAACTTACTATAGGTATATATAACTATATGTTATATCATATATAATGCATAACCTATAGTTTGTATATTTTATCAAATACAATATAATCTATAGTTTTTATTTCTCTCAACAATGCATGGTATTTAATATAAATCACATTTATACTAAATTCAATTATATAAATATGATCCATATAATTAGTATCTGAATCATATTCAAATTTAATTCTTCTCTAAATAAACTTTATACTATAATGTATCGAATACATAATATTACTTATATCATATATAATTAATTTAAATTAATTAATTCCCTCAATTTATTTGAACAATTCTAATTAATCTAAAATTAATTCTCAATGATCCCAGTTGAGCTACAGAGGGGACCTTATAAACCTGTAAATTGAAGTTTCAATAGTACTTAAATAATTGATTAAACTCTTTTAATTAAATTATTTAACATCCATTAATTTTCGGTCACTCCAATAAAGACCGACAACTGCACTCTTCGCACTGCAGATACATTTCTATGTCCATTGGATATAACTAGTCAACAGAACGGTGATCCTTCACAAATTGCTCGTAAGTACAGTTGGGCCAAAAATATTGTTTTGCCGCTATAGTTGCATCTAGTTTCTTAAGTACCACTGATCCCTCTAATGAACAATAAGTCATAGTCCAACTATGATCAAATCCTTATCGAGCAAAGAAAGGGTGTGATGTCACATTGTTCAAGCCCTGGAATCAACTCTTAAGGGAGCAATTTATCTACTTACCCCGACATTAGGGAAGGAGTGAATTTCGTCTTATGTAGTCGAGTTCCCAACTCCTCAATCAAACGAAACCCCAAAATGGTAAGCTTATTGAGTCAACGATCTGGCCGCTCTCACCCATACAAATCAAAGGACCGCCTTCATAGGTAGAAGTTCACAACTCACTCAAAATTTAGGTCATGTCACCTATGGTCATCTTGGTGAAATGTAAGTCTCTATTATTAACGACGTTATATAATGAGACTATTCATTTCATGGTTCGGTCTTATACAAACTCTTTTGTATAGAATACTCCCGCTCACATGTCTCTACATGAATGATCAATATCAGTTCATTTGTAACATTTTACAAAAATAAAGGAGAGAGTTTAAAAATACATAAATCTAGGGTGAGTCAAATACATATAGTGGGAGAGATACTTAAGGATATTAGTTTTAAAAAGGTTAAAAATCACTTTTAGTCCCTAAACTTCTATAAAAGTAATAATTTAATCTTTAAACTTTGGATTGTAACGATTTAATCTCTTAACTTTCAATTTTTAACAATCTAGTCTCTGAACTTTACTATGTAACAATCTAGTCCCTGAGACTTCTTGCATAAATAAACTAATAAACTAATTAGAGACCGAATATGTTTTGTAAATATAAAGTATACATCACAAAATAATTAAAATTGACATCTAATGTTTACTAAATTGTCACAAATTTAATAATATAAGGACTAAATTGTTACATACTAAAGTTTATAGGCTAAATTATTATAAAATCGAAAATATAGAGATTAAATCATTATACACCAAAATTTAGAGACTAAATTGTAGTTCATAAAATCGAAAATATAGAGATTAAATCATTATACACCAAAATTTAAAGACTAAATTATAGTTTAGGAATAAAAACTTTCTAAACAAAGAAATCTATTTGTGATTGTGGAGGCTAGCTGTGAATACATATATATTAACGAGTATAAATAGAATGGAAAATAGTCATTGATTTCTTCTCCCAAAATATGGTAACCATTATTTCAAAATATCTCAAGCCTTTTCTTGTCCTTTTTCGTTGTGGCTAAAATTTGTGGGTCTCATTTTTTGTGAAATATTCCTATCCATTCAATTTTCTTCTTTCATTAATTTTGTCTAAACAATAAAGTTGTTACGTATTAAAGTTGAAAAAGTTCAAAAAACTAAATTATTACAGAATTGAAAGGTTATTCTTTAAAATGACGTGACAATTTTAATATGATGTGTCAACAGTCTTTTTATTTGAACTTATTTGACTTTTTTATTTAAATTTTTTTTCTCTTTCTCTCTTCCTTTCTCCCTTACCCATATTTTTCCTATACTTTTTCCGAACAATAATTAGATGTAACTTCTCATGCATCTCATTTTCTTTACATAGTAAAAAAATCATTTTTTAAAAAAATATTGTCACATGCAAATTTTTATTGGGATTGTTGTCGTATAGAGATGGGTGCAACAAGGATTGCACCTAAAGTTTTTTTCATTATTTTTTTTTCTCTTTTCTTCTTTTTAGATGGAGCTTGTTGCCTCCACCATTTTTATTCATCTACCATTTGCAATTGTCATTCCTTTCCCTCTTGTTCTTCTTTTTTTCTTTTTCCTCTCCTTGCTACCATCGTTTATTAGTCACTATATTATCTCACGTAGTCATCAAACTTTTCAATGTAGTCTTGAATAGGTTCATTCAAATCTAGACCTAACAAGATTGTTCAAGGGAAGTTCGACTGCAAACGAATGATAACATAACGATGGAAGAACAACGACAGAAGAGCGAAGTGAGAAAAGATAGGAAAGGGGAGGAGAAACATGGGTGAAGGAGGGAGAGGAAGGAAAGGGAAAAAAATAAAAATAGAAAAGTACCTGAACTCAAATCAATAAAAAGTAATTACGTTACCACCTCCCATATTTCACATCGTTGTACATTAGCTAACTAATGTCTCAACTTTTAATCGAGAGATCGTATAGAATATTTTCTTCAAAACATCAAATACTAAAGGTATCCAATTTAAAAATTTAGAGATCAAACAAACTTCATTTCCAAACTTTAAAAATCGAGTGTATTTTACACTTTTTTCTTTTATTGGTCCTGATTTTGTTTTTTCAAAACTTTCAAAGTAGTTTTCTAATATTATGGACATTGTCTTCCTAAAATTCTTTTATGCATTTGCTACCATTTACATTTTTTTTAATTTTTGCAGACTTTTATTTATATGTATTATCAATTTTAAGATTAGACTCTCCATCACATATTGTCAAGAAAATCATCATTTAATAATTTGTAATTTTATTAGTTCAACAATTGCAAGATAAGAATCGAACAATCGATCATAGGATGAAAAATATATACCTTTAAACCAATAAGTTGTACCTATTTGTTATGAAATAGGTATAAAAAAGTTACATATGAGAACAAATACTAAACATTTTATGTTGTACTCTATATGATTATGGATGTGTTTGAGAGTGATTTGAGAAAAAGAGATTTTGGAACAAATGATTTTGTAAAATTGATTTTTAAACAATCAAATTTATGTTTGGTTCCCAACTTTTTAAAGTGATTTTCAAATATATAAAAGTGATTTTAAATTATTATGTTTGGTTCTAAAAGTGATTTTAAAATTACCAAATACTAAAAAGTGTACTTTATATTTTATAATAAATATTTAATTTTATTAATTTATTTTTCGTTTGTTTTATTGTTAAATTATTATATGCATGATTGAGATATGATGTAAGAAAAATATTACAACTCGATAAATCTCTTCTTCTGTACTCAATAACATCATACAAACAATCTAACTTGTTTGACTTCTTAGAAGACTCTAAGGTTGGCAACGGGACAGGTCGGGGTCGGGGTCAGGAAATCTCCATTCGGGGATCAAATCCATGTGGGAACAAATTTTCTGTCTTTTATTTTTTATTTTTAATATTTTTTATTTAAAATCAATAAATTTTTATATTTATATTGAAATGATACACTTTTTAGGTAACAAATTGGTATTATTATTGTTTTGTTTATTCAAATTAATAATAAAAGAATATTTTAATATTTCTTTATTTTAAAATTTAATAAAAGTTATTAAAAGTTAAAGCTAATTGTATTATGAAATGAAATTAAAAGAAAAAGTAAAAAAATAAAATAAAACAGTAGCCTAAAGTAGCTTTTATATATATATATATATATATAATGTGGGATGATTCCATAATAATCACCTCCACAAAATCACCAATCAAGTGAAGTTTATGTAGGAAAATGATTTTGATGAGGGAAAAAGTGATTTTGGTCATGTCAAAATCACTCCGAAACACACCCTATATCCAAGATATATGTTTATAATTCAATAATTTGTACCTATTTATATATTGGAATTTATACTTTATATGATTATATCCAACAATATGTTATAAGATAGGACTTTTTTTTTTTATTAACCTAAGAGATTTCAAGAAAGAATAATGGAAGTTAAAAAACATTACATTTCACATTAAATTAAATTATTGAAGAAAGTATGAAATAGAGTTTAATCCATTTGAAAATCCTACTAAAACTTTCAAAAATATGGAAAAATAATGCATATAGTTACAATAAAGGGGAACATATAGTTAGTAATAAATAAGCAAAGGTGGGACAAAAATTATGGCTCATGTGACCATATACTTATATATTGGGGATTGCAAAAAGATTGATATTTTATTGTGCATTAAAAGATGGATATATTTGGACACTTTTTTCTCTTTTAAAAAAAATATTTGGACAAAACTTAGTGTTCATGAGAGGTCAAAAAATGATTCCCAACATAGATATTCTACACTAAAATGATATGAAAAATATGATTTTTAATTTTGGGGGACATAAGATTCCATTCAAAGAGACAAGAATGATGTGATGGATCATCACACATTTTATTTAAATTGATTCTCTTTTAACTGTAGTAAGTAGAATCAATTTTAACTTTGAGCTAATTGCAGAAATTAGTTCATTAAAATATTATAAATAAACATGACTTAAAATTTGATTAACATACTAATAAATTAGTTATTAATAGTTATTACTTATTAATGGTTCAGAAGATTATATACGTAGTCAATTGGATAGTTATAAACTCCTCCGCCCGTAGTGTGAACTCCATGGATTTATTAAGCTTGAAGAGTTGTGAGATCTTGAGATCTATAGCGTAAGACGTTAATAAGACATAAAATTGATATTTTTAATTGTGGGACCTACTAATTTTTTGAACTAAACAAGGAGTGGAGTTCACAACGCACACTCCTAAGTATAACAAGTGAGTCACATACAAGAAAATTTGAATTATCTCCAATCTCAAAGAAACGATTAACTGTCATTACCACAATGTTAGGTTTACGGTAATTAGACTCTGAATTTATTTTATTTTATTCTATTTTATAAGTATATCAATTAAAATCATTTATGTTTTTAAAATTTTTTTAAAAAATATTTGGTCCTAAATTTTTGTGAAAATAACAATTTAGTTATGGGCTTTCAATTTTGTTATAGTTTAGTCCCTAAATTTCAACTTTGTAGGTTTAAAAATACTTTTTGGTTCTTAAACTTTTATAGAAATAACAATTTGATATTGAATTTTCATTTATAACGATATGGTAAATTTTTAATTTTGTGTTTAAATAATTATCCAAGAGTATTGTTAGATCTGAGCAATTCAAGATTGTTATTCTACCAAAATTAGTTATAATTGTATCTTTGTTGCAATGATCATTTTGTACTCTACTTGAAACTTTTGTAGAAAGAATAATTTTTTTTAGGACAATACTTTTCCACACGATCTTGAGTTTCTATACATTTACTTACTGTAATTATTTGTAATCAGTTTGCTCGTGTTATTATCTAATTCTTACCTGTAATATATTATCCAATAGTCATACCCAATGGACCAAATTGGATGTATAATTTTTTTATTTTTGCATGTAATTTTTAAGATCTACGTGTCTTGGATAATGTTGCTTTCAAATCCTAGAAAATGACTATTTTGGCCCTCCATTTGGATAGCACCCATTATTTTTCTTCAACATTTCATCTTTTTTATGTTTAATACCATAGTCTTGAAGTTCAAAGATGATTCTTCTATGTTCAGGCTATGGTCCTTAAGTCATAATGAAATGATAGAGGAGAGGAAGAAGAGATAGAGGTGAAAATATAATTTCACTCATAAAATGTAAAAAAAAAAAATTTTAAAAAAAAAAGTCTTTCGAGAAATTTAAAAAATCAAGGCATTCTAAAAGTTTTTAATTTTTAATTTTTAATTTTTGTTAATTTCAACCATTTTTCTCAAGAGTATTTGGCATTTTTTTCAACAAATTAGTTTAACATTGTTAACAATAGGGTTTTAGGCGTTGGGATAGGATTATTTGAGATTTATTATACAATCATAAGGTGGCGATTTCCGAGAGAAGATTGACTGCATTTTCTTTTTTAAAAAAATTAATTTATGCTTCTAAAATTAGAGTTGTATCACATCATATTTTAAACTAATAATAACCGCAATTAAAAAAAATTTGATTTTTGAATCAATTTAATGCCCTTCATTTGAATTTTGTAATTAAAATCAACGGTGCATGATTTTCACCCATATTACAAGACTTTTTTAAATGTCTGGATTAACTTAATATTAGAGAAAATACTAGATTTAAATGAATAGTAGTAACATTTTTTTTTATTATTAATATGAATGGCTTTCATCTTCTGTCCTCCTCTATTTTTCTTTATCTATTCACGAAAAATTACACAATAATTTTATTTACTTTATTTTAAATGGAATTAAGTGACAATGGTTGTAAATATAGTCACTAACAAAATTGAAAAAAATAGAAAGGTAATATATAACACACAATTACAGATATTAAGACAGATGTTATGACAATTTGTAAAACAATATAGAGAATAATAAAGAACAAGGAACACGGAAATTGCTAATCTAGTTCGTGAAATACGACCTACGTCTGGGGAACAGTGTGCCGAAGAAAAATAAATCTACTAATGTAAAGTAAAACAATTACATGCTATACTTATCTATTGAAACAAGCAGTAACAGTGACACACGTCAAGCTTGACTTCTTGAAATAATATTTAAGCTCTCCCTAAATGTGAGATTCCCTCTCAATAAATATCAGGACCTCCTTAATTAAGCATGAGTACATTAGTAGATACTTAGGCTCCCCCTAAATACGAGACTTCTATACTAAAGTCGCTTATCTTTCTTTTTTCTAGTGAAGTTCACTCATCCATACTATAAACTTAGACTCCCCCTATGTTAGAGAATCCTTCTCTACTTGTGAACTCAACCAGTATTCTTAAGACAAGGATGAATGAGATAAGAATACACAGTCTTCACCGAGAAGGACACACACTTGTGATTCAACTCCTCACAAGACAGCCGCAACAATAGTCATCTTTTAGAATCGAAAGTGCAAACCCTAGCAAACAACAATACTTTTAAATATGCACAGCGGAACATAAACACCTATCCTAACAAAATACTCTCAAATCGTCAGATAACAACACTTTTTTGCTTTTTTTTTTTTATGTTTTCAGGGTTGGACGTTAGTTTATTGGTTTTCTGGATTAATGCTACTAAATGTCATATAAAATACCCCAGATTTTATTAAATAAATAAACTGTTTGTACAATACAATTACAAACTACGTGACCCATGATATTTAAGGCATCTACTCCAATAATCTCTCACTTATTCTAAAGCTGGTGGGGTGTACATCATAAAAGTCATACTAATATAAAAGTACACAAAATAAGAAACTAGGGCATAAAATGCGCCCAGTACAAAATCTCCCACTTTCCATAGACTAGATGTGGCATGTCCTATAGAATCATACTCGGTAGGTGACCCTCAAACACCTTATTTGTGAGGGTCTTCATAAATGGACCAAAAACGTTGTGTGCCGAAGCTATCTTCGTGATGATCACGTGTCCTCGATGCACAATCTCTCGAATGAGATGATACTTTCGCTCTATGTATTGGGGTTGATGCCCTAAACTCTCGTTGGGTCCTGTAGTTTGTAAACACAGTATTGAACAAACGTTTGTGATGTATTAATATATGATATTTTCTTCACTTTTGTATATGGAACATTGGATGTTTTATTTACTTTACCACAAACCATTAAACTAAGATCCCTGGTTGTCGTTGTAACTTAAGCATGTATGTAGAGATATACAGGTGGATCATGCCTTAAGTGATAACCAAAATGGTCTGTAGTATATGGATATAGGAGGGAAACCTTATCCTGGTAACGCTACGGATATGGCCCGCTTTGTAGAATAGTTACAAGTGTTGTGACTTGCTACAGATGGTCTAATTCTGATCATTCATGTGGAGACATGTAAGCGGGGTCATCCTATACAAAGGAGTTTGTATAAGACCAGACCACGAAGTGTTATAGTTTCGTTATATAACACCGTTCATGACAGAGATTTCACTTCACTAGGATGACCATAGGTAATATGACCTCAATTCTGAGTGAGTTGGGAACTTCTACCTTTGAGGGCAGTTCTTTGATTTGCATGGGTATGAATGGCCAGATCTCCAACTCAAACCTACCACTTTAGGGATTCATCTGATTTGGGAGTTGGAAACTCAACTACACAAGATGGAATTCACTCCTTCTCTGAAGCAAGGGTAAGTTGATAGATTGCTCCCTTAAGGGCTGATTCCGGGGTTTGAACGATGTGGCGCCACACACCTTCTCATGGCCTGAGAGGTATCCACACATAGTAGGACTATGTTGTATTGTTCATTAGAGTGACCAGTGGTACTTAAAGAGTTAGATGTAACTATAGGGGCAAAACGATAAATTGGCCCAACTGTACTTACGAGCATCTATGAAGGGTTATCGTACTATTGATTTGTTATATCCGATGGACACAGAAATATATCTATGGTGAGAATAGTGCAGCTGTCAGTCTTTAGTGGAGTCCTTGAAAATTAACGGATGGTGGATCTCGTGGCTAAAGAGTTTAGTCAGCTACTCAAGTACCGTTGGAGCTTCAGGTCATAGGTCCATAAGGTCCCCTTGGTAGCTTAATGGATTCAAGTTGAGAATCAGTTTTTGGGGTCAGTTTGAAGTGTTCAAATTGACAAGAGAGAGTTTGATTATATATGATATGATTGAACTGGTCAATTATATATGATATAGTTGACATGATGTATGAGATATATTAATTGAAGGAAAATGGTATAAATATGATTTATATCTAGTGGAGGACAAAATGACTATGGTTCATATGTTGCATATAATGTAATATTAAATCATAGGTTATAAATATAATAAGATTATATTTATTTTTTAATTTAACAATTATGGGATAATTGTATCGGCATGTTCTCCGTAACAGAATGAGTTAGTGGGAAGTTGCATTTAGTTTCATAACTGAAGGATAAAATGAAAATGATTTTCATTTTTCAAAATATCAGAAATTCGCTCACCGATTGTGTATACTGCCTATCGCATAGTAAATAAAGAGCATATGCGACAGCTCAATGTTTAATAAATGATCGTGTACACGCGTGCCTTTCCTAAACGATTGCACAGAATTTACTAAACGATCGTCTAGCTTTTTTCTACGTGATCGTGCGCCGAGCATTTTACTATACGATCTCGCTCTTTTTACTACACGATCGTGTACTTTGACCTAAACGATCAAGCATCCGTCTATACGATAGACACCTGATATCTCCCACTTGCTTGGTCGTGGTAAACAATCGTCCCTTCTTCCTTCCCACTACCAAATCCAACAGAGCCCACATCTCCTGGATTCTCACTCCAAGAATACCGAGGGTTCCAAGTGGTGGTATCTTCCCTGCTACGTTGTTCGTGAGGAGTCTATTCGTGGGTAGACGACGCAACGATTTGGTGGACGATTGCCTTGACGTTCTTAATGAGAGCAAGATTGGTTGCCTGGACGAGAGCGAGGTTTTTATGAAGAAAAGTTCTTCAACTGGTATGTATCTTGTTCTCTTGTTGTTGTTAAAGTTTCAAAGCATGCCTGTAATTTGTTGTTAATGCATAACTTGTATGTTTGATTGTGAATACAGTAATTCTGTCACAATGAGTTTGGAACGATCTTGCTTCCGCTCAGAGGTACTCTTTTATAAGAGTTCCTTCACTATGTGCTTCCCGCGTTCGTGAATCCTAAGCTCTTCAGAATTAGCCATAGCACCATTATTAACATAATAAAGGGCGATAGACTTTGATATATCTGGGACCACTTCCAGATCTGTTAGGAATTCTGAGTCACACGGCTTCCTTGGCAGCTTCACAAGTTGCTACATACTTAGTCTCCATAGTGGAGTTAGTAATGCACCCCTACTTAGTGCTCCTCCAGACTATAGCCCCTCCGTTAAGAAACACTAATTTTGAAGTGGATTTCCTAGAATCCCTATAAGTTTGAAAATCGGAGTCAGTGTATTCTATAAGGATCAAATCCTTAGATCCATATACGAGCATGTAGTCCCTCATTCTCCAAAGATACTTGAGAATGTTCTTAAAGGCGATCCAATGATCAAATCCTGGATTAGACTAATATCCACTAACTATTCCCATTGCATAACAAATGTCAGGTCTAGTACACAACATCGTATACAGCAGGCTACCAACAGCCGATGCATGGGGGATCTATCTCATTTCCTCAACCTCTTGCGGTGTCTTATGACATTATTCCTTAGACAAAGTAACTCCATGCCTAAAAGGTAGAAAACCTATCTTGGAGTTTTGCATTGAAAAATTGACAAGAATTTTGTCAGTGTATGATGCCTGAGACTGAAGGAACTATTAAACAAGAGAACCGTTGGACGGAAGCAGATTGTTCCAAACCCATTGTGAAACAACAACACATTTACAATCAAACAAGAATAGTTATGCATCATCGAGTAAATTACAGCATGCTTTCAAGTTAAATATAAAAGGAATTGGGTGACATACCTTTGAAGAACTATTCTTCGAGTATTCCCTCGATCAACACCAATCTAGCGTCTAAGCAAACTCGATGAAGTGCACGAACGCAACGAACAACCAGTGAAAAACACGAACTATCGGATCCTCGAACACAATCAAGTATCACTCGATCCTTGACCCTCGAACGACATACTCGATAATACCAAGAGGCTACCTTAGTATTCTCAGTGTGAGAATCCAGGAGGTGTGGGCTCTGTGTAGATTTGGTAGAGGGAAGGGGGAATTATACGATCAAGTAAACGATCGAGTAACTGGGAGAAAGAGAAAATTTATCGTATAGACTTGGTACTCGATCGTTGGGTAACGAGGAACTATCGTCTAGCAAACTCAATGCCTCGATGCTTGATCATTCACTTTTTCAAAGACTATCATATAGCTCTTTCTTCACCCGATCGAAATGAGTTGTATTAATGAAAAATGAAAACGATTTTCACATTTATCCATCAGTTATTAAAACTGATTAACACTCAAACGGTTAAAGGAGAAAAATTAACTAACCACAATTATCTTATAATTGTTTTATTATAAATAAGTATAATAACTAATTTATCATATTATATTTATAACCTATAGTTTTAATATCACATCATATGTAATATTTAAATCATAGTTCTTTTTCTCCTTTATTACATTTAATATAACTCATATTTATACTAATTCTCCAATTAATGTATCTAATACATCAAATCAATTATATCACATATAAATGAATCAATTTAATTATATCAAATATAATCAAATTCCTTCTTATTAATTTGAACAATTCAAACTAACCCAAAAACTGATTCTCAACATGAATCCATTGAGCTACTAAGGGGACCTTATGGACCTGTAGCTTGAAGCTCCAATGGTACATGAATAACTGATTAAACTCTTTAATCACGATATCCATCATCCGTTAACTGCAAAACACTCCACCAAAGACCGACAGTTGCACACTCCGCACTACATATATATTTTTGCATCCATCGGATATAACCAATCAACAATACGATGACCCTTCACAAATTGCTCGTAAGTACAACTAGACCAATTTACCATTTTGCCCCTGTAGTTATATCTAACTCCTTAAGTACCACCGATTTCTCTAATGAATAATACATCATAGTCCCACTATGAGCAAACATTTCTCGGGTCATGAAAAGGTGTGGCACCACATTGTTGAAGCCTTGGAATCAGCTCTTAAGGGAGCAATTTATCTATTTACCCCTACTTCGGAGAAGGAGTGAATTTCGTCTTGTGTAGCTGAGTTCCCAGCTCCCCAATCAGACGAATCCTCAAAGTGGTAAGTTTGAGTCGGCAACTTGGCCACTCGCACCCATGCAAATCAAAGGACCGACCTCATAGGAAGGAGTTCCTAACTCAATCAAGATTGAGGTCATGTTACCTATGGTCATCTTAGTAAAATGAAAGTCTCTGTCATGAATGGCGTTATATAAGGAGACTAAACATTTCGCGTTTTGATCTTATACAAACTTCTTTGTATAGGATACCCTCGCTCGCATGTCTCCACATGAATCACCAAGATCATATCATTTGTAGCACTTTACAACACTTGTAACATCTACAAAGCGGGTCGTATCCGTAGTGTCACCTGGATAAGATTTTCCTCCTTTATCCATAGACTAACCATTTAGGTTATCACTTAAGGCACGATCTACTTGTATGACTCCCCATACATGCTTAAGTTACAACGATAACCAGGGATCTTAGTTTATTAGTTTGTGGTTAATGAAACTAAAATATCTCATATTTCATAGACTCTAGTGAATAAAATATCTTATATTATTACATCACTAATAGTTTGTTCATATAGATGTTTACAAACTACAGAACCCGATGAAATTTAGGGCATCAGCCCCAATAGAGACAAGGCTAGCATTTTGTTCTTTCGATCTCTAAAGATCTTAATGTCCAGAACAAAATGCGCCTCTCCCAAATCTTCATTTGGAATTGGGTCGCTAGCTAATCTTTAATTTCAGTCAGTAAATCTACATCGTTCCCAATGAGTAGGATATCGTCTACATACAGCACAAGAAAAGCTACTGAACTGTTGATGATTCTTATATAAACACAAGGTTCATCGACATTCTGATCGAAAACCATAAGACTTGATCGTAGTATCAAATCTTATATTTCAAGATCAAGAAGCTTGTTTCAATCCATTAATGGACCGGTTAAGCTTGCAAACTTTTTGTTCTTGATCTTGGGTTATGAATCCCTCAGGCAGCTTCATATATATGGTCTTCTTAAGATTGCCATTCAGAAAAGTAGTCCTGACGTCCATTTGCCAAATCTCATAGTCATAATAGGAGGCAATGGTCATGAATATCCGGATAGACTTCAACATGGCAACAAGTGAGAAAGTCTCCTCATAGTCGACTCCCTCAACTTGAGTATAACCCTTTGCCCCGAGTCTGACCTTAAAGGTTTGCACCTTCCCATCAACACCCTGTTTTCTCTTGTTGATCCATTTGTAATCTATAGGTTTTACCCCATCAGGTTGATCTACAATATCCCAAAATGATTTGAATCATATAGACTCCATTTTAAGATCCATGGCTTTGATCCATTCATCTTTGTCAACATCCTCTATTTCCTTCTTGTAAGAGAATGGATCCTCAACATCATCATCAGCTACGTTAGTTAGGGTTTCTATGAAACCCATATAACGTATAAGCAGGTTCACAACCCTTCCACTACGTCGAGGCTCCCTCCATGTTTAAGGTAGATGTGACCTACTAGATGAACCAACTTCAACAACTCTTGTTGTGGTATTGGGTTCTTCAACAACTCTTGTTGAAGGTTCCGTAGTTTCCCTGGAAAGTTCATTTAACATTACTTACTGTGGGGCTCCCTTATATGGTTCTCTTCTAAAAATGTAATGTTTGTTGACACAAAAACTTTATTACCTTTAGAATCATAGAAGTAACCACCTCTTGTTCCTTTGGGGTAACCTGCAAATAGACACAATTTTGAACGAAGTTCCAATTTCTTAGGATTTGCTTCAAGCACATATGCTGGGTGTCACAATCGCCCTTTCGGAAGCTTCACTTAGCGATTGTGCGACATTTGTTCTCGCTCAAGAAAAAGTCAGCCAATTCGAATTCGGGTCGTCGATGGCACACCAAGTGCCCTTACAACCTCCACCCACTTTTAGAGAAAACGATTTTAGAAAACAGGTTTAGAGGAAAAGGTTTTTACAAATGTTTGAAAGCATGATTTGAGTAAAGACAAATTGTAGTAGGCTAGAAAGCAATAAGCAATAACAATGACTTTATAGCATACCACTTGGATATGAGGATATGATAATTAGTCTTACCCTCATATGGTACATTATGAATAAAAAGACATCCGCCACCTTTGCATACGGAAACAGGAGAGCAGTTATACACTAAGAAAAGTACATAAAAAGTAAACTAATTAGCAAAATGAAAAGGATGAAAGCATGGTAAAAAGAGGCAGAGGTGGACATGTGGCCATGAGCAACACGCCTTAGACAAACATAACCGTGACATTCTCCCCCACTTAATTGGTTAACCTCCCCGTCAATCGACTCTGCTCGAACTTAGCAAATTGTTGAGTAGTTGCCTTGAGGTATTCTGTGCACTCCCAATGAACTTCTCTATCTTTGAGGCTTTTCCACCTCTCTAGAAACTCTTCCAAACCTTGTTCTGGTCTTCTAACTCTGTTGCTTTTTCCAGAAAGTCTCTCATTGACTTCTTCCTCTATCGTTCTCTTCGTCGTGGTAGGCGACATGTCACAACACTACATCGCTCATCGACATGGTTGGGGTGATAGGGCTTCAATCTACTTACGTGGATGACAGGATGAATCTCTATCCACGACGGTAATTGCATTCGATAAGAGGCTTTCCCGTCCTTTTCAATGACTTCCATCGGTCTTTCATATCTCCTCACGAGGCAACGTTCTCTTTGGCCTTGTAATCGAGACATTTCCGAACGCAATCTTACTTGAACTTTGTCTCCTGGTAGGAACTCTCGGTGCGTAGGCTTTCTTTTCCTTCTCTTTGGAGGCAGGGACTTGTGTAAGCTGTCAGACTCAACAACGCGACACTTTTCCATGACACACAAAATCTCTCGAGGAGCTTTCCCTTCCTTGGTTTCAACTGACTCGTGGGTAAGGTCCCTCTCCAACTGGAGGGTCGAAATCATCTTTATCTCATTCGGTTGTTTGATCTCAGCATGCAAAATAGTGGGCATAGACCCTATGATCACTAAGCATTTGGCGAGAGGTATCAGTATTGCCTTGTGCTTGAGAAATAAATCCATCCCCAACATCACGTCAAAGTCATCCATTTTAACGATCATGAAATCGGTAGGACCATTCCAATCCCCAAACTTTACGATTGTTCTCTTTACCATTCTTGTAATAGATAAGGCTGCAAAGTTCACTGCTTTAATTTTTCCTGCGTCTCCTTCCCAATGGAAATTTAACCATTTGGCTTCTATTTCAGACATAAAATTATGGGTAATTTTAGAGTGGATCATGATACTCTTGGTCGATCTATGGTTGACCCAAGCATCTACATACATTAATCCGCCTTTTTGGGGTTCCTTTGTTTCTCTCCTATTCCTCTGGAGATTAGCTAAAAATCTTAGGATCCCAACTCGTGGGGTTTCATCTTCCTCTGCTTGTATATTATTGTCCCATGTATAAATAGTTTTTCCTTTTGTATCTGAGGCTAATGAGGCTTAAAAGACGTTAAAGGTTGCTCGTTTCAAATACTTGCTTGTCTTTTGTTGCCCCTTGCATATATAATAGAA
Organism: Benincasa hispida; assembly: GCF_027475165.1. Lineage (NCBI taxonomy): Eukaryota > Viridiplantae > Streptophyta > Magnoliopsida > Cucurbitales > Cucurbitaceae > Benincasa > Benincasa hispida. The sequence continues at coordinate 12,278,650 of NC_143488.1, read as the reverse complement.
TGAGGGCCGATAAAAATTTTGTTGATTTGGCTCTCACTATGTATTTCTAGTATCTGTTGAAGCGGTTTGTCATCCCTACTAGTGTCTCTTATCTCCCCAACTATTTCTCGATGGGCTTGAACAAATGCTCTTACTCCCTCTAGTTGGAGATTTCTGTTCATGTAATTTTATTTTTGTCTACAGTTTTAGACCTTCGATAAAACAGAAACCTTCGTTTTTTCGGGCATATCATGTATGTCCAACACCAGCCCAAAAAATTGTTTCACATAGTTCCTAATAGTGCCAGTATGTTTCAATTCTCATAGCTTACGTCTTGCCAAAATTTTAACATTTTCGGGGAAGAATTGAGAATGCAACTGCTATTTTAATCTCTCCCACGTGTCGATGGTACACTGACCCTCTTAGATGTCGAGAAAAACGGAACCTTCACCATAACTTGGCACCCTCTGTTAAATGCATCGTTGCCAAAGTGATCTTTGACTCTTTAGTAGTTGTGTATGTAGCGCTGAAATACTGCTCCATATCAAAGATAAAATTTTATAGCGCTTTCGCATCACGAGTCCCAAAGAAAGGATTAGGCTCGGGAACTTTTACCCTGTTAAATTGGACTACACCCCATCTGATGATTAGCGGGTCATGCAGTCAGTAGGGCCAGAGTCGCATCCAACATCAACCATTAACATAAACGTAAGATTGGACTAAAGGGGTGCAACCATACATACCCTGTTAGTCCCTAGCATAAACTTGACACAATTGGGTATAGAGGGGTGCAACCATACATGCCCTGCTAGCCTTAGAAGCATAACCTTTATCTAATTAAAATTTAATCTTATGAACAAACATAATGCATGAGGTCCCTTGTCGATAAACATGTAATGCAATATAACAATAACATAATTATGCAACATATTAAAGGTACACTACCATGAAACACTTAAAAAGAGGGTGAGATAAACTACTTACCTTGACTGCGATCCTAGTTATTCCTTATTATGGTTATGGTTTAATCAGTAGAGCTTTCCCTTTTAAATCAGAAGGAAATTTGGGCAGCACTTCCCTCGCGTTTCCTCCTTCAAACTAACAGAATTACTTCACCCTTTTCACACGATTTTTACTACTGAGTTTTATTTGAGAAGGAGTTTAACTTCCAGCCCAAAGCCTCCTATTTATAGCCGTTTCCAGCTCTTCTCTGTGTGACAACTCATCCTACAAATGGCTTCTTTAAAATTACTTAGGTTTAAGAATTTCTCTTAATACGACACCTAAATTTGGCTAACGTTTGCCCTTACGTCTTCAACCTTTGTTTGTATTCAATTTTAGGGTTCTCCATGTATAATCTATAAGATCGTGGCCAAATTCAACGCATAATCGATGCTTCTGTCCAAATCTCGCTCTTTCTATTCTCAAAATCTCGCTCTCTCCAGCTTTCTCGCTGGTTTGGCTCTCGTGACTCTCGCTCTCGCACTCACTCCTGCTCTCACTCTGGCTCTCGCTCCCGCTCTCTCCCACTGTCTCGTTGAGGATCTCGCTCTTTTTACTCTCGCTTTCTCCAATTTTCTCTCCAATCTCGCTAGTTTTCACTCGTGGGTTGCCTTCACTGCTTGTGGATTCCACTTCCCATTTTTAACTCTTTCAAATTTTAAGAGTATATGGGCAATTAATTCACCTCCAATTCTTCCAATGAGCAGTGCCCAAACAAAAAGTTATCTACTGCCCTTTGTCTCTTAAATTAGCTAGCGTCCAACTTCTAATTAATCCTCCCTAATTCTGCCCCCTTATTCATTATTTTTGGATAATTAATAAATTTCTTATTTTTTTTCCTTCCTAAATTAGGGTTAGGGTATCACATTTACCACCCTTTTAAATAAATTTTCGTACTACTTAACATTTGACATTTAATTTTCTATAATGTATGCGTACAAATTTGGGTTGTTACACTTTTATCATATAAAAATCTTTATTTTCAAGAAACCATATATTTCATTCCGATATTTTCCACTAAATTTTGACATCGTTGCTAGAGATGTCTAATTTTCCCATAGGGCTCTACCCCGAATGGGCGTGGATTTTCCGATTAGGCGGGAAATGGGGGAAAAAAATTTCTAGTGAGTTAAAAGGGGATAGGGACGGGGAATGTATTCTACATCCCCACCCCTACCCCCGCCCCGTTCCACGTCTCCGCCCTGATTAGCTTCTACTTATTTTGTTCGACAATTAGCGATTCTCTTCTTTCGACTACTAAGTGAGCTGGGGTTGGCCAGTTCGCTAAGTAGACTCACTCTACTGAGGGGCAATAAGTCAAGTTAGTTTTTAGGAGTATCGATTAAGCCTGCAGCACCAACTAAATTCTTTGCTTTTTGATTTGCTTGGTTCATATAGTTATATAGTGTTATGCTATTATTATTATATAAATATTACATTTAAATTTCAAATTTGATTATTTATTGGGAAAGTTAATGAATATGTATAAATTGAATATTTAAATTTAGATTATAAATGTGAATAATTTGATTTATATTTATTTCTTTCTACTAAAAAATAATTAGCTTTTTTAAGCCAAAATTTGAGTAATTTATCTTTAAATTCAAATTGTCATGTAAAACTAACCATAATAAACAATTTAGTAATAAAGTTAATTATTTAATTAAAATTTGCTCACATTAGTGATTTAAGTTAATTGGTTATTTACCAAAAAAAAAGTAACGGGAAAAAATTCCCTGCGGGGAAACCCTGTCCCAATCTCCATAGAAAATTTCACGGGGATGGGGAATGAAATAGGGAGCGGGGATAGGGATGGGGAATAGCATCTCCTGTCCCACCCTACCCCGCGAACATCTCTAATCATTTCACCTCAAACTTGAATTAATGTGAGCTCTCTAATATTCTTCTCATTTTCTCTCAAACTCTATCTACTTGTAAAGTTTTATTTTTCTTCTTTCTTTTCCATTATGTTGTGTTATGTTTAGTATTATGTTTTTTATATTTCTTTTATATTTATTGTTATGGTTTTTTTGTTCTTATTATGTTATGTTAGTTTAATGCTATGAATTGTTTATTATAAAATAAAGTAAATACAAAAATGAAAAAGCATAGCCTATTATATATATTTTTTTCATTTTTGTATCTACTCAGTTTATAATAAAAATTTTCAATTATTATATATGCAAATATTTCATGTCCTTAATTTTGTAATTAATTTCCAATATTTGATATTATTTTGTAATTATTTTTTCATTTTTTTTAAATTTCTGCTCTCGCATTGATATTTTACAATATAAATCTGAATGGTGTCTTAATTACCTTATAGAAATGATGATTAAAAATGGTAAAATATAGTCTAATTTAGCCACATTCAAAGTCTCATTAACTAATTATAACAATTTCCATAAATTTCTCAAAATTTTCATTGAAATTTTCATAAAATCTAACAATCGATATTTTCATTGACATAGATATTTTGAACCTTGCTTATACTTTGAAGTTGTTCGATTATAGTTCTTATATCTTTAATAAATATTAAATTTAGTCTCTCAAAATTAATTTTATTTAATTTATTTAAATAATAATAATAATTTTTATGAAAAAAATATAAATTGTGAATATGTTATCAAAGTTTATTGTAAAAAAATGTTAATAAATATAATAAAAAGTTTTTCGTTAAAGAAATCATGCTAAATTCAAACGGAATCTAAAATTTAAAGTGTTAAAACATTGCTAATTTAGACTCTGTTTGAGATTGCTGTAGCTTTTAAAATAATTGCTTGCAGTTGTACTTTTAGAAAAATCAGTTGTAAAAAGTACATTAGTGTTTGACAAAATTTCAGCTTAAATTTGAAAAGTAAGTTAGAGCGTTTGGTAAATAAATAAGAAAAATGTATTATTTTAAATATAATAAATAAAATAGACTTACAATCAAATTTTTTTAATTTTTTTGTAATTTGAATTTTTAAATAATTATTTAGTATGATAAATTTTATTTGTTATAGATTAAATTTTATATATTAAGAAAAATAGCTTTATTTTTTCAAAAAAATCAATATGGTATGTATTTTTTTTTAAAAAAATGATGCATTTAACTCATGAAAAATGGAAAATATACTTGATTAGGTGAGAAATAGATAATATATAAAACAAAACTTCTTCTCAAAGTATAAAATTGAAAACAAAATATCAATTAAAAATTTTACATGATTTGAGGAGAATCTAAAAGCTAGCATGATACCACTCTTAAGGTAACCATGAAATTTGCTATATATTTTTAAAGTGATTTTAACAAAATTTATTTTACCAAACTTTTTTAAATTGGCTCTTTGATAAAGCTAACGCAATAGCAAACGTAGCCATTAAAAATGGATTAAATCTAAAACTAGAAAGATAAATTATGCAATTTTATTTTCGTTTTCAAATATATATATATATATATACATACTATATTAAAAATGGCAAAATATGGAGAATTTTTGACTTCTCATTTTGCGCTTCATTTTTAATTTTATTCTTATTCTACCCTCAACTCCTATTTAAGGGGTATTTTCACAAATGAATGGATAAAAAAATCTTTTCTGTCAAGCATCTCTTTTGAATAATTATCTACATTTTAGAGATGTATCATACATTTTTCAATCCTTACAAAATGATAAAACACCTTTTATTATCGAAGAAGATATGTCATCCATATTTTTCTTAGTACTGAATTTTTATCTCTCATCCATACATTTTTCAATATTTCTAAAAGAATTTAATGGTTGAACACTTTTCACATAGAAAAATCTATCATTGAAGAAGGTATGTCATAGGTTTTTTTTTTTTTTTAATCAATTTTTCATATTTCATTTATACAATTTTCAATACTTCTGAAGGAACTCTATGGTAAAACACATTTCACATATTTCACATATTTCTATCATTAAAAAAGAAGGTATGTCAATATTTATATTTTTTTAGTACCGGTTTTTCATCTCTTTAATCATATTATGATGGGTAGATTTGTTTTTCTTTAAAAATTTTACAATCAATGATTTTAGATATTTATTTTATAATAATCTACATGTATTTGCTTTGGAATGCCCCATAATTTCGATTTTTTTTTTTTTTGTATTCTTCTAGATATCTCTCTTAGTCCCTAAGGATTTCTAATAAGGTATGTTATCTATCATTTTTTTTTTGTCTCTCTTTATTTTCTTTTTCCTTCTTTTGAGGATTGTTCTTCATCTTTTTAAGCGTGATGTGTCCGGATATGAAATACAATCAATAATTTTACTTATTCTTTTGTATTGTTTTATTTTGATATAGAAATTTGTTTGCATTGGAAATTGAAACATTTAAATGCGTTTGATTTTTTTTTTTTTTTTTTTTTTTGTATTGTAGTGAATAACGTATAATCAAAGGGTTTTATTTTTAGTATTATTGAATTCAAATTCAGAGATATTTAGTTGAATTTGAGATTTCAGTCGACATGTATAATCAAAATGTTTTATTTTGAGTATTATTGAATTCAAATGTGAAGAGGTTTAGTTGAATTTGTTTATTGTTCAAATTTTGAAAACAAGATTTTTTATATAAATAATTCTATTTATTTAAAAATTATTTTAGTTCGATATACATTTGCTTTTAATGATGATTTTTTTAAAAAAAGATTTGATTGAGACAAATGTATTATAAATTAGGTATAATCTATTTTTTTCTCTTTCTCCTTTTCATTTTTTACTTTTTGAGTATTGTTTCTCATTTGAAGTATTATGATGTGTCTATATTTGAAATACAACCAACAACTTTATAAATTTGGTTTATTGTTTTATTTATATATATATATATATATATATATATATATGTTGTGTTTTTTTTATATATTATTTTGTGTGACTTTGTTTAATCAATATATATAATTTTGAAGATCGAAGTCCAACATAAAGTCAGTTTTACTTTTAGTATTATTGAATTCAAATTTGTTAGTTGAATATGGCTTCTTTTTTTTTTCATTTATCGACATTCAAATCTTGACAATAAGATTTTATATCTAAACCATTCTATTTGATAACTTGAACCTTGCTTTTTATTTTTCTAATAAAATATCTAAACATTTTTTTTTAAGATACAGAAGAAAAAAAATGTTGATATTGAATCTAAATTAAGATTTTTTAATTTTTTTTTTTTTTTTTATTATTGAATGTATCTAAACCAATTTTATTTATTTTCTTAGGAAGATAAAACTATTTAAGACAGAGACCTTTTTAAATATAAAAAAATATTTAAAAATATTTAAAAATATTTATACTTTATAACAAAAAATTTCAAGAATACAAAACACTATTAAAACTTTTGTTATAAAAAGTAAATATTTTTTGTATTTTTCTATTTATAAGAATCTCTTATAGTAGATTACTAATTTAAAAATACCCGATAATATAATTTAAATCATTATTTTTTTTTGGATTTTAAGAATATATAATTATTTGCTAATTACTTATAAATATCACATAATATTCCTTTACAAAGTAAGACCATATTTGTTTTTTAAACAAGCAAAATTTTGTACCATTTTATTTTAGACATTAATGTTTAAAATTTTTTAAGTTTGTAATACTAAAAATACATATCTAGCTAATACAAGATTAAATAATTAAATAATTAATATCTATTTAAATTAATTTTTATTTTAAAATCTCGAATTCAAAATTCCATCCTTCTTTTTTCCCTCCAAAGATTAATCAATTCAAAAGAATAAAAAATAAAACAAAACAGACGAAACAAACAACGTGGATAATATTTTATCGTGCTACTCATTTATAAATTTTAGTTTATAACTTTCATTTCAATCACATCATATGTATTTTAGTTTTGTTCATCAAATTTTTTTTTTCCATTTCTATCTCTTTCACTATTTTAAAATTTAAGGTCAAATATACTGGTAATTTAACTTAATGAAAATATCTCTTTTAAAATAATGTCTAATTTATTTTATTTTAAATTGATCTGAAGCAAACATGTTTAGTTTTAGCAACTATTTTATTTTACTAAATTTATGTCAAAAACTTACTATTCAAACTAAATGAAATATATATTCATTCAATATTCCAATCTCATCCTAGAAATTTAAATTTTAATAAATTGTAGCCATGTGAGATATAATCTTTCATGGTAGTATATTAAAAGTGATTAAGAGAGGAAATTTTTTAATTTTCCTCTTTGTCCCTAACTTTTTGTCAAGACTCTTTTGCTCTCATATTCACACCCTTCCATATCTTCTACACTCTTCTATATACCTTTCACACTTTTTTTTTTTTCTTTTTTCTTTTTCATTTATTTCACATTTCTTTTTTAATATTATATCTCTCGACTATTTCTATTTCACATCGTTTCCTACTTTTTTTTACCTCTACTTTCTTTTTCTTTTGTCATTAAATATTTCAATAATTATTATTTTGTCCTCAAATCCTTTGTTTCGAATATTAGTCTCTTTGTTTTGAATGATTAATTTTTTATTTAAAAAATCAATCAAAAGAAAAACATTTGTCCAATCTATAAAATTTCACAATGTTTTAGAAGATACAAGGTTGTTTCAATTTTTTTTATTTTTTTTTTAAAAAAACAATAATAATAATAAGTGTATATTGATATAGATAATTAATTTATTTCTACTCATGACCATTTAAAATTATCAATGAAAATACATTTCTCCATTTTATCTCTTTAATTAATTTTAAACTTCATGTTTAATATTTACAAAAATTATATTTATTCCACCATTTATATTTTCATTTATAAAATTATGTTCCAAACATTTTCAACTACATCAACACATTTCATATTTATTATAAATTAATTAAATAAATAAATATATATAGTGATGTAGTCTTATTTATCTAATCTCTTTCATTATTTTAAATTTTGCGTTAGATATACTATTTAAAATTAACTAAAAGTATATTTATTTAAATTTTACGTTATAAAGATTTGGAACTAGGTGCATTGAGGTGTGCTCTAACTAGTATATGTTAAAAGAGGGCTTGATAAATGCACAAGAAAAAACTGCAGAGCAGGCCCTACAAAAAACGCATTGGTCATATTTCATTAAATTTATCGTTGGACCATATTTCAAAATTAATGGATATTTTTAGTCATATGCATTAATTTGGAAAATTGAATGGACTGACTAAATCTGTGCACTATCCTTGAAAAATAGAAAATAATAATAATGATCATAATTGCTATTAAAATATGTAGAATTTGAGATTCATGCTAAAACTTTCTTAATTCTCTTTTAATTTCATGTCACACACTCCATAACCATATGTTAAGAATGATAATCGGTTCCTTTTCTTCGATTTTGGAATCAATTAAGAATCACACTTAGAGTGTGTTTGGTTTTAACTTTTCAAGTGTTTAATTTTAAAAATAAGTCATTTTTTAGAAAATTAAAACATTCAGCAACCACTCAAAATAACTTTTAAAATATTTCAAAGTGTAATTTAAATGGTTATTATCGAAAGAATTTAAATTAAAATGACTTATTTGAAAAATATTATTTTCTCTAGTGAATCCAAATAAGTTCTATAAAAAAAAGAAAACATAATGATGTTCAATAAAAAAAACAAAACTATGGTTCAATTCTTTATCGGTTCGGTTTGTTGTTGGG